>NC_141874.1:613540246-613843276 GCF_056163025.1 Triticum urartu | reverse complement strand
CTCTCTCTCTCTCTCGTGTTCTTGATTTGGAACGATCTTGATGTATCGCGAGCTTCGCTATTATAGTTGAATCTTATTGTTTTCTCCCCCTCTACTCTCTTGTAATGGATTGAGTTTCGCCTTTGAAGTTATCTTATCGGATTGAGTCTTTAAAGATTTGAGAACACTAGATGTATGTCTTGCCGTGCGTATCTGTGGTGACAATGGGATACCACGTGATTCACTTGATGTATGTTTTGGTGATCAACTTGCGGGTTCCGCCCATGAACCTATGCATAGGGGTTGGCACACGTTTTCGTCGTGATTCTTCGGTAGAAACTTTGGGGCACTCTTTGAGGTTCTATGTGTTGGTTGAATAGATGAATATGAGATTGTGTGACGCATATCGTGTAATCATACCCACGGATACTTGAGGTGACATTGGAGTATCTAGGTGACATTAGGGTTTTGGTTGATTTCCGTCTTAAGGTGTTATTCTAGTACGAACTCTAGGGCTGTCTGTGACACTTATAGGAATAGCCCAACAGATTGATTGGAAAGAATAACTTTGAGGTGGTTTCGTACCCTACCATAATCTCTTCGTTTGTTCTCCGCTATTAGTGACTTTGGAGTGACTCTTTGTTGCATGTTGAGGGATAGTTATATGATCCAATTATCTTATTATTGTTGAGAGGACTTACACTAGTGAAAGTATGAACCCTAGGCCTTGTTTCCTATCATTGCAATACCGTTTATGCTCACTTTTACCATTAGTTACCTTGCTGTTTTATATTTTCAGATTACAAAAACTATTATCTGCTATCCATATTCCACTTGTATCACCATCTCTTCACCGAACTAGTGCACCTATACAATTTACCATTGTATTGGGTATGTTGGGGACACAAGAGACTCTTTGTTATTTGGTTGCAGGGTTGCTTGAGAGAGACCATCTTCATCCTACGCCTCCCACGGATTGATAAACCTTAGGTCATCCACTTGAGGGAAATTTGATACTGTCCTACAAACCTCTGCACTTGGAGGCCCAACAACGTCTACAACAAGAAGGTTGCGTAGTAGACATCACCGGCCGACAGTTGCGTCGCTGCATAGAGAGCGGTCGTGTGGTACCACCTCCATCTAGTCTATAGTCTCCTTTATATTCCGTGCCATACTTTTCCCTCAAATTTAACCAACAAAATGTTAATGCATGTTTTAAAAATTATATAATTGGAAACTATGTTCAAATACAAATCCAACTATATAATATTTGGTGATATGCATTCGTATTTTATTAGTGAAATCATACTTATAAACCAGGATGGTGATATAGTAGGTAATTAAATTGCAAACATTTTTTATTAACTGTATGTGTACGTGGCCGTTCGTCCTCCTCTCACAAGTCTTGTCACCCCACTGCCGCAGACGGCTTACAACGCAAGATTGCGCCGCACGCGGGGCATTCTTTTTGCCAAACGGTGGCGCCAATGAATCATCGGTGAGCCCATTCCCGCGCAACCTCGTATGTTCCCGCGCAAGCTTCCCGCTCGACTCAGTGAAATCAATCCGTCAACATGCGGAGAACGAACGAAGAGATTATGGTAGGATAAGGAACCACCTCAAAGTTATTCTTTCCAATCAATCCGTTGGGCTATTCCTATAGGTGTCACAAACAGCCCTAGAGTTCGTACTAGAATAACACCTTAAGACACAAATCAACCAAAACCCTAATGTCACCTAGATACTCCAATGTCACCTCAAGTATCCGTGGGTATGATTATACGATATGCATCACACAATCTCAGATTCATCTATTCAAACCAACACAAAGGACCTCAAAGAGTGCCCCAAAGTTCTACCAGAGAATCGCGACGAAAACGTGTGCCAACCCCTATGCATAGGTTCATGGGCGGAACCCGCAAGTTGATCCCCAAAACATACATCAAGTGAATCACGTGCCATCCCATTGTCACCACAGATACGCACGGCAAGACATACATCAAGTGTTCTCAAATCTTTAAAGACTCAATCCGATAATATTACTTCAAAGGGGAAACTCAATCCATTACAAGAGTGAAGAGGGGGAGGAGAAACATAAGATCCAACTATAATAGCAAAGCTCGCAATACATCAAGATCGTGCCAAATCAAGAACACGAGAGAGAGAGAGAGAGAGATCAAACACATAGCTACTGGTACATACCCTCAGCCCCGAGGGAGAACTACTCCCTCCTCGTCATGGAGAGTACCGGGATGATGAAGATGGCCATCGGAGAGGGATTGCCCCTTCCGGCAGGGTGCCGGAACGGGTCTAGATTGGTTTTCGGTGGCTACAGAGGCTTATGGCAGCGGAACTCCCGATCTATTGTGCTCATGGATGTTTATGGGTATACGGAGATATATAGGCGGAAGAAATACGTCACGGGGCCATGAGGGGCTCACGAGGGTGGAGGGCGCGCCTAGGGGGGTGGGCACCCCCCTGCCTCGTGACCTCCTCGCAGATCCCCCAACATGCACTCCAAGTCTTGTGGGCTTGTTTCCTTCCAAAAATGAGTTCCGTGAAGTTTCAGGTCAATTGGACTCCGTTTGATTTTCCTTTTCTTCGAAACCCTAAAACAGGGTAAAAACAGAAACTGGCACTGGGCTCTGGGTTAATAGGTTAGTCCCAAAAATGATATAAAAGTGTATAATAAAGCCCATAAACATTCAAAACAGTAGATAATATAGCATGGAGCAATCAAGAATTATCGATACGTTGGAGACGTATCAAGTCTTCATATGGTTGCATAATTATTCGACTACTCATTGATCTTCACTTACATCTTTCGGAGTAGTGTGTTATTGCTCTAGTGCTTCACTTATATCTTTTAGAGCACGGTGCTGGTTTTGTTTTATAGAAACTATTATTCTCTCATGCTTCACTTAGATTATTTTGACAGTCTTAAACAGCATGGTAATGTGCTTAATTCTAATATGCTAGGTATTCAAGACTAGTAAAAAAATTCTTATGGTGACAATGGGATACCACGTGATTCACTTGATGTATGTTTTGGTGATCAACTTGCGGGTTCCGCCCATGAACCTATGCATAGGGGTTGGCACACGTTTTCGTCGTGATTCTCCGGTAGAAACTTTGGGGCAGTCTTTGAGGTTCTATGTGTTGGTTGAATAAATGAATTTGAGATTGTGTGACGCATATCGTATAATCATACCCACGGATACTTGAGGCGATATTGGAGTATCTAGGTGACATTAGGGTTTTGGTTGATTTGTGTCTTAAGGTGTTATTCTAGTACGAACTCTAGGGCTGTTTGTGACACTTATAGGAATAGCCCAACAGATTGATTGGAAAGAATAACTTTGAGGTGGTTTCGTACCCTACCATAATCTCTTCGTTTGTTCTCCGCTATTAGTGACTTTGGAGTGACTCTTTGTTGCATTTGATGGATAGTTATATGATCCAATTATCTTATTATTGTTGAGAGGACTTACACTAGTGAAAGTATGAACCCTAGGACTTACACTAGTGAAAGTATGAACCCTAGTGATTTAAATGAAGTTGGTTTGAATACAAGATTCAAATTCCAACTCCATATATGATTATTTGAATGCCATTTATTTGTTTTGTCCAAAACAGAGGACAAACATTGTTCAAACATGCATAAAAATGGTACAGATGGATTCCTTGAATTTTTCTGATAATTTTTCATATATAATTTATCTTATTTGGAGTTACGGTTTAATTTCTATGATTTTTAGAAGTTTTGGGCATTTTCTGGAATTTCCTGAAAAGAATAAATCCAAAAAATGAGTTATTGCGTCAGCACTGCGTCACTGTGACGTTAGCTGGTCAACAGCCCCTAACCAGAGTCAAACCTGACAGTAGGACCCATATGTCATTGACTCAGCTAATTAATATAGTTAATTAACCTTAAATTAAGCCTAACTAAAATGTCAGTGGGGCCAGGGCCCACATGTCAGCGGCTAACCTAACTATCAGGGTTAATTAGCACTAATCTAATCTAGCTAAAGATTAACAGAGACGGGCCTGCACGTCAGTGACCCTGGGGGGGTCAAACCCCAGGTCAAACGAGTCAACTTCGCCGGACTTGGTCCACGGCTCGTCGCTGGCGACGCTAGAGACAGCGGAGGCGCTCGGAATCGCAACTCAGACGACCAAATGAGCGGCGGAGAGGCTCTACGGGGAGCTGGCGATCGCGCGCATCTAACGGGGCAAGCGGGAGCAGCTGGGGTGGACTGAGCTCGTCGAAAGTGAGCTCATGGCGGCGGCCGGAGTTTGGCCAACGACGGTTTGCGCGTTGTGGGGCATGTCCGGAGCCGTGGATGGTCGTGATCGACCCGCGGAAGTGCAACGAGTGCAGCGGTGGGCTCAGACGCGTGCTTGCACGGCTGTGGTCGCGGTGGCGACATGGCCGGCGGCGAGGAGCTATCGGCTCCGATGGCTACGGTGGTTAGAAGGCGCGGACGAGCACGGGGAGAGAGGGGAAAGGACCGGGAGCTCACGGTGAGGCTGATGACAGGCTCAGCTGGCTCGGGGACGACTGGAAGGCGACGAATCCGTCGATGGAGTCCGGCGGCCGTGCTCGGGGAAGACGACTCGTGGCGGCGATGTGGGGCTCCCACGGTGGTGTGGCTCGGGGTGGAAGATAGAGGGGGTCGAGGCGGAGCCTCTGTTCATGTTGGAGAGGCGAGGGGGAGGCGGTGGCCACGGTGGTGCACGTCGGCGGCGACGGGCGTGTTTGGGGAGAGAGCGGAGAAGGGGGAGGGAGCCATGGGAGAGTGAGAGGTCCAGGGGAAGGGCGGGGCGACGCACGTGGCGCTCGGGGTAGACTCCAGCGGTGGCAAGCAAGCAGGAGGTGGCCGGACGCGTGCTCGCGCGCGCCGGCCATGCGCTCGTCCTCCTGGCAAGGGGAAGATGACAGGGAGGAGCCCCTGGTGGGCTGGGCCGGCCAGCTACAGTGCTGGGCCGGTTGGTGGCGCCAGGTAAGTTTTCTCTTCTCTGTTTTATTTCTGTTTTGTTTTGTTTTTATTTATACATTTTGCCACTGATTCAAAATTCAAAACAAATTCAAAACAGGGCAAAACCTTCTGAATATTTTTATGTTGGTATTATGGATATTTCCAGAGGCACATAAATAATTCCAGGGCCTTTTGAATTATATTCTATAAAAATGAATATAATCCAAAACTGAAATACTTATTGATTTAATTTCAAAGTCCCAAAATAATTCCTTCAAAAATGTTCACTAATTTTGGTTTGGTCTCAAAGCCTTGCCAAATTTATCAAACATTTATGAAGTCATTTTTGGAAGCAATGAATGCAATTTAAAGGGTTCTTTCCCTTCTTTTAAAATGATTTCTGAGGCTTTCAATTTCCTCATTTCAAGTTTCTTGAAAATAACAGGATGCATGATGCTCACTGATGCAACTATCTGCAACCAATGCTAGGGCTGTGACAGATATCATTTCATCCACAAAGGTGGGATGTTCCCTAACGAAAACCATCATGCTTGTTGTGAGAAGCTCCGATTTGTGAGAAGCATATACCCAAACCTGCCCCCAAATGGGACAAAATTTCTACCACGTCATGTTGATGCCGCTCCATGATAGCATGCCAAGTTTCATGAATTTCAGACGAGTTTTGGATTACTAGAATTTAAAAACCAGGCATCTCAATGTTTTGCCGGCAATCAATGGTGCCCCGGTGTTTGAAATTCATTCCCATTTCTTGCATGGGACCTAAGCATGCACCCAAGGACACATATTTGTTTTTTCAACCAATTTATATGCACTGGAGCATGTGCATGTAGTTCAAATTTGAATTATGCACATAGAATGCATTGAAAACTCATTTAATGCATAAAAATGTCCAAACGAACCCCGGAAAATCACAAAAAATCACACAACACTCCTGTTGTTCTATGTTGACATGATAAAAAAAATTAAAGCGATAAGAGGCAATGGATATCGTTTCATCCACAAAGGTGGGATGTTCCCTATCAAAAACCATCATGCTTGTTATGAGAAGCTCTGATTTGTGAGAAGCATATACCCAAACATGCCCCAAATTGGACAAAATTTGTACCACGGCGTGTTGGTGCCGCTCCATGATAGCATGTCAAGTTTCATAAATTTCAGACGGGTGTTGGATTTACTAGAATTTAAAAACCAGGCATCTCAATGTTTTGCCGGCAATCAATGGTGCCCCGGTGTTTGAAATTCATTCCCATTTCTTGCATGGGACCTAAGCATGCACCCAAGGACACATATTTGTTTTTTCAACCAATTTATATGCACTGGAGCATGTGCATGTAGTTCAAATTTGAATTATGCACATAATAGGCATTGAAAACTCAGATAATCCATAAAAATGTCCAAACGAAGCCCGAAAAATCACAAAAAAAAACACACAGCACTCCTGTTGTTCTATGTTGACACGAGAAAGAAATTTGAAAGCAATAAGAGGCAATGGATATCGTTTCGTCCCCAAAGTTGGGACGTTCCCTACCAAAAACCATCATGCTTGTTGTGACAAGCTCTGGTTTTTGAGAAGCATATACCCAAACCTGCCCGAAATGGGACAAAATTTGTACCATGGCATGTTGATGCCGCTCCATGATAGCATGCCAAGTTTCATGAATTTCAGACGAGTTTTGGATTTACTAGAATTTAAAAACCAGGCATCTCAATGTTTTGCCGGCAATTAATGATGCCCTGGTGTTTGAAATGCATTCGCATTTCTTGCGTGGGACCTAAGCATGCACCCAAGGACACAAATTTGTTTTTTCGACCAATTTATATGCACTGGAGCATGTGTATGTAGTTCAAATTTGAGTTGTTCACCTGAAATGGCCAGAAAACCAATTTAATGTATAAAATGTTCAAATGAACCCTGAATAATTCCAATTCTTTTACGACACATATAGTTGCATGTTCACTCCAGATAAAAGGTCTAGCAATTCAAACACTGTCCATTGCCCCTGTGACCCCATTATGTAACTAAAATCACGATGAAAAATCAAGTAGATCGCACACAGTTTATTATCAGCAACCGTGTGAGATGTAGTACAAAATATATTGGAGCACCGTCAGTGTATAGTATGCCTATGGCTTACGCAAGAAGGTGCGTCGGCTACAGTCCACATCCGGCGTCTCAAGCACACTAGGTCGCTCCCCAAATATCATTTCACTGTTCAATCGTCGCCGGTGAAAGATGGTATTACGTCTCCAAGGTATCTATAATTTTTGATTGCTCCATGCTATATTATCTACTGTTTTGGACTATATTGGGCTTTATTTTCCACTTCTATATTATTTTTGGGTCTAACCTATTAACCGGAGGCCCAGCCCAGAATTGTTGTTTTTTGCCTATTTCAGTGTTTCGGAGAAACAGAATATCAAATGGAGTCCAAACTGAATAAAATCTTTGGAAACGTGATTTTATCATCAGATAAGATCCAGGAGACTTGGACCCTCCGTCAAGAAAGCCACGAGGTGGTCACGAGGGTGGAGGGCGCCCCCCTAGGGCGCGCCCCCTGCCTCGTGGGCCCCTCGAAGCTCCACCGACGTACTCCTTCCTCCTATATATACCTACGTACCCCCAAACGACCGGAGACGGAGCCAAAAACCTAATTCCACCGCCGCAACTTTCTGTATCCACGAGATCCCATCTTGGGGCCTATTCCGGTGCTTCGCCGGAAGGGGAATCGATCACGGAGGGCTTCTACATCATCATCCAAGCCCCTCTGATGAAGTGTGAGTAGTTTACTTCAGACCTACGGGTCCATAGTTAGTAGCTAGATGGCTTCTTCTCTCTTTTTGGATCTCAATACAATGTTCTCCCCCTCTCTTGTGGAGATCTATTCTATGTAATCTTCTTTTTGCGGTGTGTTTGTTGAGACCGATGAATTGTGGGTTTATGATCCAGTTTATCTATGAATAATATTTGAATCTTCTCTGAATTCTTTTATGTATGATTGGTTATCTTTGCAAGTCTCTTCGAATTATCAGTTTGGTTTGGCCTACTAGATTGGTTTTTCTTGCCATGGGAGAAGTGCTTAGCTTTGGGTTCGATCTTGCGGTGTCCTTTCCCAGTGACAGAAGGGGCAGCATGGCACGTATTGTATTGTTGCCGTCGAGGATAACAAGATGGGTTTTTTTATCATATTGCATGAAACTATCTCTCTACATCATGTCATCTTGCTTAAGGCGTTACTCTATTTTTAACTTAATACTCTAGATGCATGCTGGATAGCGGTCAATGAGTGGAGTAATAGTAGTAGATGCAGGCAGGAGTCGGTCTACTTGTCTCGGACATGATGCCTATATACATGATCATACCTAGATATTCTCATAACTATGCTCAATTCTGTCAATTGCTCAATAGTAATTTGTCCACCCACCGAGAATACTTATGCTCTTGAGAGAAGCCACTAGTGAAACCTATGGCCCCCGGGTCTCTTTCTCATCATATCAATCTCCATCACTTTATTATTGCTTTGCTTTTACTTTGCCTTTTACTTTTCACTTTGCATCTCTATACCAAAAATACCAAAAATATTATCTATCATCTATCAGATCTCACTCTCGTAAGTGACCGTGAAGGGATTGACAACCCCTAATCGCATTGGTTGCATTGAGCTATTGTTTTTGTGTAGGTACGAGGGACTTGCGCGCAACCTCCTACTGGATTGATACCTTGGATCTCAAAAACTGTGGGAAATACTTAAGCTACTTTGCTGCATCATCCTCTCCTCTTCGGGGAAATCCCACGCAGTGCTCAAGAGGTAGCAAGAAGAATTTCTGGCGCCGTTGCCGGGGAGTCTGCGCAAAAGTCAACATACCAAGTACCCATCACAATCCCTATCTCTCACATTACATTACTTGCCATTTGCCTCTCGTTTTCCTCTCCCCCACTTCACCCTTGCCGTTTTATTCGTCCTCTCTCTCTATCCTCCCTCTCTTTCTCTATTTGCCTCTTTTTTCGCGTTTGCTTTTTTTTGCTCGTGTGTTGGATTGCTTGTTTGTCGCGATGGCTCAAGATAATACTAAATTGTGTTACTTCACCAATACCAACAATAATGATTTCCTTAGCACTCCGATTGCTCCTCTTACCGATGCTGAATCTTGTGAAATTAATGCTGCTTTGCTGAATCTTGTCATGAAAGATCCATTTTCCGGCCTTCCTAGTGAAGATGCCGCTACCCATCTTAATAGCTTCATTGATTTATGTGACATGCAAAATAAGAAAGATGTGGATAATGATATTGTTAAATTGAAGCTATTTCCTTTTTCGCTTAGAGATCGTGCTAAAGCTTGGTTTTCATCTTTGCCTAAAAATAGTATTGATTCATGGAACAAGTGCAAAGATGCTTTTATCTCTAAGTATTTTCCTCCCGCTAAGATCATCTCTCTTAGAAATGATATTATGAATTTTAAGCAACTTGATCATGAACATGTTGCACAAGCTTGGGAGAGAATGAAATTAATGATACGCAATTGCCCTACTCATGGTTTGAATTTGTGGATGATTATACAAAAAATTTATGCTAGATTGAATTTTGCTTCTAGAAATCTTTTAGATTCGGCCGCGGGAGGCACTTTTATGGAAATCACTTTAGGAGATGCTACTAAACTCCTAGATAATATTATGCTTAATTATTCTCAATGACACACTGAAAGATCCACTAATAAAAAAGTGCATGCGATAGAAGAAATCAATGTTTTGAGTGGAAAGATGGATGAACTTATGAAATTATTTGCTACTAAGAGTGTTTCTTCTGACCCTAATGATATGCATTTGTCTACTTTGATTGATAATAATAATGAATCTATGGATGTGAATTTTATTGGTAGGAATAATTTTGGTAACAACGCATATAGAGGGAATTTTAATCCTAGGCCTTATCCTAGTAATCCTTCTAATAATTATGGAAATTCCTACAACAACTCTTATGGAAATTATAATAATATCCCCTCTGATTTTGAATCTAATATTAAAGAATTTATTACTTCGCAAAAGAATTTTAATGCTATGATTGAAGAAAAATTGCTTAAGATTGATGATTTGGCTAGGAATGTTGATAGAATTTCTCTTGAGGTTGATTCTTTAAAGCTTAGATCTATTCCTCCTAAGCATGATATCAATGAGTCTCTCAAATCCATGAGAATTTCCATTGATGAGTGCATGGAAAGAACCGCTAGGACGCGTGCTATGAAAGATTCCTTTATTAAAGCATGTTCTTCCAATTCCTATGAAAATCAAGATGAAGATCTAAAAGTTATTGGTGTGTCTCCTATTAAATCTTTGTTTTGCAATATAAATCTTGATGATACTGAATATGATCCACCTTTACCTACAAGGCGTTCTAAAACTTTGGAGTATTTAGATCTTGATGATGAAATTGATAAAATTGGGATTGAAAGAAATAAAACTCTAGATGTTGCTAAACCCACTATATTGGATTTCAAGGAATTTAATTGTGAAAATTGCTCTTTAATTGATTGTATTTCCTTGTTGCAATCCGTGTTAAATTCTCCTCATGCTTATAGTCAAAATAAAGCCTTTACCGAACATATCGTTGATGCCTTGATGCAATCTTATGAAGAAAAACTTGAGTTGAAAGTTTCTATACCTAGAAAACTTTATGATGAGTGGGAACCTACTATTAAAATTAAAATTAAAAATTATGAGTTTTAAGCTTAGTGTGATTTGGGTGCTAGTGTCTCTACTATTCCCAAAACTTTGTGTGATTTGCTAGATTTTCGTGATTTTGACGATTGCTCTCTAAACTTGCATCTTGCAGATTCCACTACTAAGAAACCTATGGGAAGAATTAATGATGTTCCTATTGTTGCAAATAGGAATTATGTGCCCGTATATTTTATCGTTCTTGATATAGATTGCAATCCTTCTTGCCCTATTATTCTCGGTAGACCTTTCCTTAGAACGGTTGGTGCAATTATTGATATGAATGAAGGGAATATTAAATTTCAATTTCCATTAAAAAAGGGCATGGAACACTTACCTAGAAATAAAATAAAATTGCCATATAAATCTATCATGAGAGCCACTTATGGATTGCCTACCAAAGATGGCAATACCTAGATCTATTCTTGCTTGTTATGCCTAGCTAGGGGCGTTAAACGATAGCGCTTGTTGGGAGGCAACCCAATTTTATTTTTATTCCTTGATTTTTTCTCCTGCTTAGTAATAAATAATTTATCTATCCTCTGTTTTGGTTGTGTTTTTTGTGTTTAATTAGAGTTTGTGCCAAGAAGAACCGTTGGGAAGACTTGGGGAATGTCTTGTTGAACTTGCTGTAAAAAACAGAAACTTTAGTGCTCATGAGAACTGCTGTAATTTTTATTTGGAAAGTTATATTTAGTTAATTAGTTTTGCAGATGTTTAATAGATAAATTACTCATGTCAAGAAATTTATTTTAGAATTTTTGGGGTTCCAGATCTTGCGCTAGCTACAGATTACTACAGACTGTTCTGTTTTTGACAGATTCTGTTTTTCGTTTGTTGTTTGCTTATTTTGATGAATCTATGGCTAGTAAAATAGTTTATAAACCATAGAGAAGTTGGAATACATTAGGTTTAACACCAATATAAATAAAGAATGAGTTAATTACAGTACCTTGAAGTGGTCTTTTGTTTTCTTTCGCTAATGGAGCTCACGAGATTTTCTACTTTAAGTTTTGTGTTGTGAAGTTTTCAAGTTTTGGGTAAAGATTTGATGGATTATGGAACAAGGAGTGGCAAGAGCCTAAGCTTGGGGATTCCCATGGCACCCCCAAGATAATCTAAGGACACCTAAAAGCCAAATCTTGGGGATGCCCCGGAAGGCATCCCCTCTTTCGTCTACTTCTAGCGGTAACTTTACTTGGAGCTATATTTTTATTCACCGCATGATATGTGTTTTGCTTGGAGCGCCTTTTATGATTTGAGTCTTTGCTTGTTAGTCTACCACAATCATCCTTGTTGTAAACACCTTTTGAGAGAGCCATACATGATTTGGAATTTGATAGAATACTGTATGTGCTTCACTTATACCTTTTGAGCTCTATAGTTTTGCTCTATGTGCTTCACTTATATCTTTTGAGCTTTATGGTTTTTCTCTAGTGCTTCACTTATATCTTTTAGAGCACGGTGGTGGATTTTTTTATAGAAACTATTGATCTCTCATGCTTCACTTAGATTATTTTGAGAGTCTTAATAGCATGGTAATTTGCTTAAAATCTTAATATGCTTGGTATGCAAGATTAATAATAAAACTTTCTTATGAGTGTGTTGAATACTAAGAAAAGTTTGATGCTTGATGATTGTTTTGAGATATGGAGGTAATAATATCAAAGTCATGCTGGTTGAGTAGTTGTGAAATTGAGAAATACTTGTGTTGGAGTTTGCAAGTCCCGTAGCATGCACGTATGGTAAACGTTATGCAACAAATTTGAAACATGAGGTGTTATTTGATTGTCTTCCTTATGAGTGGCGGTCAGGGACGAGCGATGGTCTTTTCCTACCAATCTATCCCTCTAGGAGCATGCACGTAGTGCCGAGGTTTTTGATGACTTGTAGATTTTTGCAATAAGTATGTGAGTTCTTTATGACTAATGTTGAGTCCATGGATTATACGCACTCTCACCCTTCCATCCTTGCTAGCCTCTTTGGTACCGTCTATTGCCCTTTCTCACATGAGAGTTGGCGCAAACTTCGCCGGTGCATCCAAATCCCGTGATATGATACGCTCTTTCACACATAAACCTCCTTATATCTTCCTCAAAACAGCCACCATACCTACCTACTCCCTCCATTCCACAATGTAGTGCTTCCTCTATCCCCGTGCTTCAACTTTGACCGTAAATTTAACAACCAAGACCGATTGCGGCGGGAGCAAAAATTATATCAGTGAATTTGTATTCGAAAGAAGTTTTCAATTATATAATTTTTTTTCTCCCGCCACAGTTGGTCTCGTTGGTTAAATTTATGGTCAAAGTTGGACCTCGGGAAGCATGGGCGCACTATATATTGGAATGGAGGGAGTATTATGGCATTTCCATAGCCATTCCGAGATATATTGCCATGCAACTTTCCATCATTCCGTTCATGATGACACATTCATCATTGTCATATTGCTTAGCATGATCATGTAGTTGACATAGTATTTGTGGCAAAGCCACCTTTCATAATTCTTTCATACATGTCACTCTTGATTCACTGCATATCCCGGTACACCTCCGGAGGCATTCATATAGAGTCATCTTTGTTCTAGTATCGAGTTGTAATCATTGAGTTGTAAATAAATAGAAGTGTGATGATCATCATTATTAGAGCATTGTCCCAAGTGAGGAATAAAAAAAAGAAAGGCCATAAAAAAGAGAAGGCCCAAAAAAAGGCCATAAAAAAGAAAAGGCCCAAAAAATGAGAGAAAAAGAGAGAAGGGACAATGTTACTATCCTTTTACCACACTTGTGCTTCAAAGTAGCACCATGATCTTCATGTTAGAGAGTCTCTCATGTTATCACTTTCATATACTAGTGGGAATCTTTCATTATAGAACATTGGCTTGTATATTCCAACAATGGGCCTCCTCAAGTGCCCTAGGTCTTCGTAAGTTAGCAAGTTGGATGCACACCCACTAGTTTTTTTGTTGAGATTTCATACATTTATAGCTCTAGTGCATCTGTTGCATGGCAATCCCTACTCCTTGCATTAACATCAACTGGTGGACATGTCCATAGCCCATTGATTAGCCTCGTTGATGTGAGACTTTCTCCTTTTTTGTCTTCTCCACATAACCCCCATCATTATATTCTATTCCACCCATAGTGCTATGTCCATGGCTTGCGCTCATATATTGCGTGAATGTTTATAGGTTTGAGATTACTAAAGTATGAAACAATTGCTTGGCTTGTCATCGGGGTTGTGCATGATGAGAGCATTCTTGTGTGACGAAAATGAAACATGACTAAACTATATGATTTTGTAGGGATGAACTTTCTTTGGCCATGTTATTTTGAGAAGACATAATTGCTTAGTTAGTTTGCTTGAAGTATTATCATTTTTATGTCAATATGAACTTTTGTCTTGAATCTTTCGGATCTGAATATTCATACCACAATTAAGAAGAATTACATTAAAATTATGCCAAGTAGCACTCCGCATCAAAAATTATGTTTTTATCATTTAGCTACTCGAGGACGAGCAAGAATTAAGCTTGGGGATGCTTGATACGTCTCCAACGTATCTATAATTTTTGATTGCTCCATGCTATATTATCTACTGTTTTGGACTATATTGGGCTTTATTTTCCACTTTTATATTATTTTTGGGACTAACCTATTAACCGGAGGCCCAACCAAGAATTGCTGTTATTTGCCTATTTCAGTGTTTCGGAGAAACAGAATATCAAACGGAGTCCAAATGGAATAAAATCTTCGGAAACGTGATTTTCTCATCATATAAGATCCAGGAGACTTGGACCCTCCTTCAAGAAAGCCACGAGGTGGTCACAAGGGTGGAGGGCCCCCCAGGGTGCGCCCCCTACCTCGTGGGCCCCTCGAAGCTCCACCGACGTACTCCTTCCTCCTATATATACCTACGTACCCCCAAACGATCGGAGACGGAGCCAAAAACCTAATTCCACCGCCGCAACTTTCTGTATCCACGAGATCCCATCTTGGGGCCTATTCTGGAGCTCCGCCGGAAGGGGAATCGATCACGAAGGGCTTCTACATCATCATCCAAGCCCCTCTGATGAAGTGTGAGTAGTTTACTTCAGACCTACGGGTCCATAGTTAGTAGCTAGATGGCTTCTTCTCTCTTTTTGGATCTCAATACAATGTTCTCCCCTCTCTTGTGGAGATCTATTCGATGTAATCTTCTTTTTGTGGTGTGTTTGTTGAGACCAATGAATTGTGGGTTTATGATCCAGTTTATCTATGAATAATATTTGAATCTTCTCTGAATTCTTTTATGTATGATTGGTTATCTTTGCAAGTCTCTTCGAATTATCAGTTTGGTTTGGCCTACTAGATTGGTTTTTCTTGCCATGGGAGAAGTGCTTAGCTTTGGGTTCGATCTTGTGGTGTCCTTTCCCAGTGATAGAAGGGGCAGCAAGGCACATATTGTATTGTTGCCATCGAGGATAACAAGATGGGTTTTTTTATCATATTGCATGAAACTATCCCTCTACGTCATGTCATCTTGCTTAAGATGTTACTCTGTTTTTAACTTAATACTCTAGATGCATGCTGGATAGCGGTCGATGAGTGGAGTAATAGTAGTAGATGCAGGCAGGAGTTGGTCTACTTGTCTTGGACGTGATGCCTATATACATGATCATACCCAGATATTCTCATAACTATGCTCAATTCTGTCAATTGCTCAACAATAATTTGTTCACCCACCGTAGTATACTTATGCTCTTGAGAGAAGCCACTAGTGAAACCTATGGCCCCCGGGTCTCTTTCTCATCATACCAATCTCCATCACTTTATTATTGCTTTGCTTTTACTTTGCCTTTTACTTTTCACTTTGCATCTCTATACCAAAAATACCAAAAATATTATCTATCATCTTTATCAGATCTCACTTTCGTAAGTGACCATGAAGGGATTGACAACCCCTAATCCCGTTGGTTGCGTTGAGCTATTGTTTTTCTTTAGGTACAAGGGACTCGAGCGTAGCCTCCTACTGGATTGATACCTTGGTTCTCAAAAACTGAGGGAAATACTTACGCTACATTGCTGCATCATCCTCTCCTCTTCGGGGAAATCCAACACAGTGCTCAAGAGGTAGCAGATGGGCACGTGGACTCGCGTCGTGAGGGCAACTTCCGTGGCCCACTCTGGCGAGAACGCAGCCGCAGCCGCCATGCGCGTGCTAACAAGGTGCATGAGCACGGCCGCAATTTGTGACCGGGCGGAAAAAGGAAGCCCAAACGGCCGTTGTTGCTTCTCAGGTGGCGGCAGCAACATCTGCCTCGGGGATAGCAACTAGCGAGAGCGGCACAACAGCTGTCTGTTCCACAGCAGCGGCCTTAGCCCTGATGGAGGCCGCCCACGCCCAGCTCCTGGCGGTCACTACACAAATTGAACGAAGCTTCTCCGACAACGGTCGGCAACCCGTGGCTGAAGAGCTGGCAATCTCCAAGAGCGTTCGAGTAGTTGTCTGTTCCTCCACTGCATACCTTGCAACGATAGAGCCCGTCCATGCCCAGATCGCGTCCGCCCACGCCCAGCTCATGGCGGCCTTTTGTAAAGAGATGGTGGACGCGGATGGCGAGATGCTTGCCGAGTATGGTGCGATGGATGACATGGAGCCCCTTCCCCAGGAGACCGTCAGGCGCGAGCTGGACATGGAGGCGGCGGCGGAGATCGACGAGCACCAGCCGTAGTAGTACTCTATGTTTTGTTTAATTAAGAGCGCTGGTCTTTAATTTGTTAGAGTTATGTTTAGGTCAGCTAGCTTTGTTTAATTGCTGAACTTGCTCGATTAAAAAGTGTGGGTGTGCTGTAGTCTCCTTTGTGTAACAAAATTATGCAATGACATGGATGACCACTGTAACCATGGAAATTCGAACCAAAACTTTTGACGTTCAAACTCATCACACACGGGTTAATCTATCTGAATCGTTTGTGATGTCCACATATCGTACACAGTTCTGAATAAGGGACCGTGTCTGATGACACTTTGCCAGTTTTTTGGCTCAAGCGATTCCAGATTTTCGGCTTCCGCGGAAATATCTACCTCCCCGCCCCCTCCCCCTTACCAAAAGCCACATTTCCCCTCTTTCCGCCTTCCTTTCCAAGTTGAAACCTTCACTCCTTGCTTGCAGCGCCATCGCCTCCTCGCCGGCGACCCTCCTTCATGCTTCTCAGCCTCCTCTAGCCAGGCAGGTAATCCACACATGACCCCCATTCTCCTCCTCCTTCCACATCCCACATGCCCCGACCGCCGGTGCAAGCGCGACACCTTCCACCCAAATCACCGACCCCTCCACCAAATAAGCGCTGGCCTAAGCCATGGTGCATGCAGTATAGCTAGGACATCAAGGAGCATTTGGCAGCGGAGAAGCAAATCATGGCCTCACGCGCGGATGAGGTCGCGATGGCTGCCATTCATGTCGACCCCCAGATCTTGGAGGAGCACCTTGCCAATTGCTAGCTACGCCGGTTAAGCATGCTCGGTTTACCCATTGCGTGTGCTACTCATGCCTTTCCTTCACAAAATCTAGTGAATTGTGCTATCTAATTTCACCATGCAATCTGATGCTCTAGTGTATATGTTCTATATCTCGTGCAGTGTGGTGCTCACTTATTAACTATTTTGTTAATTAGTTGTCGTCTTCAGTTAACTGTTTGGTTCAATTCCGCAAATGTGATGTTTAATTCTTCAGGCTACAATTTTGCATTGTCTTCCATGTGAGAAATAAATCGAATTTATCTTTACAAAATTGTGGGTGCGTTCTATTATTCTATACCATGTGAGGAATAAATTGAATTTGGTTGTAGTAAATACATGAGAAACAAATACAATTGATATAATTGGCTGTAGTTAACTATTTGGTTAACTCTCTGATATTCTATTAGGAGTATGTTATATTGTGCAATGTGGTGCTCAGTTAATGTTTGGTTCATTTTTTGTGGTGTTTAGTTAACTGCTTGGTTCAATGTTATATTGTGTAATGTGGTGGTCAGTTAATGTTTGGTTCATTTGTTGTGGTGTTTAGTTAACTGCTTGGTTCAATTCTGCAATGCGATGTCCAATTGTCGTGGGTAGAATTTTGTATTGTTGTGCATGTGAGGAATAAATCGAATTTGGCTGCACTTAATACATGAGAAACATATACAAGTTCTATATTTCTTAGTTCTTAATCATGCTTGGTTTGGGTAAATGGGTTTTCCGTGTGGCTTCAATTAATCTGATGAATATGCAATGTGCTTATTTTTCATCAACATATTTTACTGATAGCATGCGAACCCTTACTTAACCTGATGACTAACTACCTTATATGTGTTGCAGGGAAACAATGGGAAGCACTGAAGTTTACAATCGAGGTTAGCACGTGCATGGTCCGTTGTCTAATAGCACATTATTGTGCAATTGCAAGAACCATTCTAATATTTTGGTTTTCAACAATTTGATCTTGCACGTGTAGGTCCTGCTGTCAGAGGTTTTGACCCACTGTTCGACCCTTTTTGCATATGGGGAAATGAGTTGTCCATGAATATCAATCAAATCAAGAAACTCAGAAAGATTGTTAGGATAAAGAAATTAGCGACAAAAAATAACAAGATCTTTTTCTGCATAATGAAGAAGACATCAGATCACTACAAGACGGTACTAACTATTATACCTTGCCTTTTTTAATTCCTTTGCCCCATTTCAAATATAGAGAATATATTTATGCACATCCTTGTTTTTAGGCCTTTCCAAAGCAGTTCACTAATGATTACCTCTCAAACCACCTCTATGGCCAGGAGGCGAGGAAGGTTTTCATACAACACACACGGTTCAATATTGAAGTGTTCCTGAAGAGGTCGAAGGACGGACGGTCAATCATCCACAGGCACTGGCCTAAAGTTGCAAAGACCTTCAACATGAATGAAGGCTCAATATTCGCCTTCCGCTTCAGCAGTTTTCCAGATGAGATGCATCTGTCTATATACCGTCTATGATGCTAATTTCGAAAGGTTCTACATGTTGCATGTGGAACTTGCTGCTGGTGCAGTTGTGTAATGGGGTAGCTGAGTGCTGAAGCTATATCATGTTGTACTCTGATGTATTTCAATTATGAAATTCTACTTCCTTAATATGGAAATGAAATATATTGTGTGCTTAATATAGATGTCAATTAGATTAATAAATGGATTATTAATAATAGGGCAATTAGCCCGCTAATGGCGAATTAGCCTACTAATTGGGTTTTGATATTGCAAACGGTTGTTGAAAAAATACCGTGGGCAATGACCTCAGGCAACGCACACAGTTTCTAGGAATAAACCGTGTTGGATCAATGAACAATCACACACGACTTTCTCTTGAAAACTGTTTGCGTTAGGCCACCTTGCGCAAACGTTTACCACATAAAAACTATGTGTCATGGACAGCCTTTGCCACACAGTTTCTTCTACGGACCGTGTGTGCTACATTTAATAACGCAAACGATTTAACAGGAAAAATTGTGTGTAATGTACTTGTGAACGGAAACGTTTTCCTTGGAGCGACTGTGTGGGATGTGCATACGAACGGAAACGTTTAGCGGGGACTGACTGTGTGGGATGTACTTGTGACCGGAAACAATTTTGCCGTATAATTGTATTTTTTTATCTCTACTGTACGTATTTCCATATTTGAGTGCTCACCGGTCGCACACGACCTCATTTTGCTGAATGTGTGTGCCAGGAGGGCATATCCCCGACGGTTTCTGGGTCGTGTGGGAAGGACCCCCTATCGCCCACACTCACTTGGCAACGGTTCCAAATGCCATCGCGGAAGGGGGTAAAAAACCGTTTGTGTAGGACCGACGCACACCAGTGATAGCAACGAGAGGGGGAGAGTGTGTCCATGTACCCTGACAGACCAAAAGCAGAAGCGTTTGACAACGTGGTTGATGTAGTGGAACTTATTCTCGTTCCGAACGATCAAGCACCGAACATACGACACCTCCAAGTTCTGCACACGTTTAGCTCGATGATGTCCCTCAGACTCTTGATCCAACAAAGTGTCAAGGGAGTGTTCCGTCAGCACAATGGTGTGGTGACGCTGACGGTGAAGTGATCCGCGCAGGGCTTCACCTAAGCACTACGAAGATATGACCGAAGGCATAAACCATGGAGGGTATGCCACACATGGCTAACAATTCTTGGTTTGTGTTGTAGCGGTGCCCCCCTCATATATATAGGTTGGAGGGGAGGAGAGGCAGCCAAGGGGGCGCCCCAAGTAGGAGGAATCCTATTTGGGGTCCTCCCAATTCGTCCTCCCCGCTTTCCTATTCCTATTAGTAGTAGGAAGGGAAGAGGCACTACAAAAAAATACACTTCCGTGATGATACATGTTTGTCACAGTAAGTCGCGTTTTTTGTCATGCATGTACATCCATGACAATTTTATTACAGAATCAAGATAGTCATACCTGTGCTGTTGTAGAAGTGTTCCATGACATTACAAAAACTATCATCACGGAAGTGTCCACTTCCGTGACGATAAGTTGCGCGTCACAGAAGTGCTTTCCTCAAGGGTGACTGACACATGGCATCCACCGTAACGGAACAGCGTTAAGCTATCGGGTCGGATTTTGGATCCGATAACCCGTTAACAGCCTTGACCAATGGGAAATTTCCACGTGTAAAATTCTGATTGGCCGAAGGGAACACCTGTCAGCTCGTCAGTGGGCCAGATGTCGCCCGTCCATTGGAGGAGACATGCCTATGATACGTTGACACGTGGCTGGGCCCAACAGAGGCCCATATAGGTTAAAAAGGGCGGCCCAGTCAAAGCCCGTAGAACTTAATCAGGTACTAGTGGGCCATCCCAATAACGGCCTGCTTAATAAAGGCCCATTTACGGCCCGAAGCCAGATCTGGCCCGTTAATTGTTCGCTGAATATTTGGGCCCAACTACAGCCCAGTGACTTTCGGCCTGTTAGAGGCCTGATGTAGACATGGGCCCATTTCAGCCCAGTGTGACTTTCGGCCTGGGAATGGCCCGTGCTGCCCATGGGCCATATATGGTCTGACGGGACATCGGGCCCACTAATGGCTCGTGCTAAAGGTGGTAACAATTAAGCCCAACGTGAGTTTGGGCCTGTTAAAGGCCTGTCGCGTAATTCAGCCCGTTGATGCATGTGCTAAGCTTTCGGTCTCTTAAAGACCCATGATATCAGTGGGCCAACTAAGGCCCGAGATATGTTTCAGCCTGGTAACGGCCCGTGAGCTAACTGGGCCCAAAACGGCCCGGTCTACATTTCGGCCTACTGAAGGCCCGTCAACGACTAGTGAAAATTGAGGCCCAACATGCATTTTGGCCTGCTAAAGGCCCGTGGTTTCATCTCGGCTGTAACAGGCCAGTACAATATTCAGCTTGTTAATGGCCCAACGCTACCTGGGCCAAACTAAGAACTGGGTCGACAAAAGGCCCAACTAAAATATAGGCCGGTGTAAGTTTGGGCCTGGCGCAATGTGTGAAGGCCCCAATCATTCGGGCCCAAGAAAGACGCATGCCGGCCCAATTGTGGCCCGCTAAAAACCTGGCCCGTTAGAGTCGAATGTTTCGGTCCGGTCGACTACATCTGATTTTTTTTTCAGATAGCGAATGATGGCAATAAATTACGGCATAGTAACTAAGAATAAACCTACACTATACAATAAAGGATTTAAGGTATATTACATCCACTGGGCATCGAAGTTCGCCACCAGTGATCATAAAGCGCAACGAAGAAGCAGGTTACAAAAACTGGGCACCATTGCAGCGTAACAAAATAATACTGAACCGAGACCACTTCCAAGACAGTTCAAGAAAGGTTAGCCTTGCGGGGGAACTGCTGCGCAAGCTGCTGAGCAAGGCTGTGAGACCGGCCTAGCATGTCGGTCATAGCTTCCAGGTGTAGCCGTTTAGCGATGAGGTTCTCATTGGTGTTCTCCGCAATCTTTCTTAGAGATAGGACTTCAAGTCAAAGTTGAGTTGCAGAATGCCTTTCTGCTAGAACTTGGGACTGAAGAAGTCGAACTGATTCAGACAACGAATTATGTGAGCTTGTCTGACTGTTAGTCTCAAGTAACTTCAACACTGCATCAAGACAAGACTTTGGGGTTGTCTCGCTATCTTTAAGATGTTTTGCCTTCTTTGCTGCAATATATGTTGGGTTTGTCTCACAGCCTTCAGTAGACTTGTGCATGCCATCAGGCATATCACCCTGAAACAAAGCAGAGAGATGACAGGTTTGACACGTGTATAAACAAAGGTGATAACTGTTCTATCAATTCTATCCAATTTCAAATTAGAAAATAAAGAGTAAGTTCAAAATATCAATAGCATAATTTGGCATTGTTCATAATGCGGGGAGCTTCACCACACTACTGGATTACCATGTCAACATAACAAGCATAGATGAAGGGCAAAGAAAATCATTGTATCTATTTTGGATAATGTGCATCGCATGTTGTTCATATCATCAGCCACATCAGTAAGATAAAACAGGAGATGACAAGGTGCAAACGTGGGCTGCTTCACCACACACTGGATTATAGATCCACAAAAACAAGCATACATATAGGGAGTATTAAGTAATGTGCATGGTATGAGTAAGGAATATGGTTTTACAAGTAAAACTTAGAACTTACGGTTCTTACGAACATGCATTTTGGTAGAAACAGCAAACTAAACAGCAGTAAACGATAGGGAGTATGAGCAAACTAAACAGCAGTTGAGGATAAAGGCTTTAGAAGGACTGACTTACATTAACAGTTAACACCGGCTTTATAATGCCCTTCTCCATTTCAAGGGAAGGATAACTCAAGAATTTCAGCACAGAATCTTCTTCATAAGCATTGCCTATACTCTACATTTTGTAGAGAGTAATTATAGATATGATAGTACTGGAAGGGATAGAGGATAATGAAGATAAGATGCAGATTAATGCTACATAATCAACTACCAATCCCTGGAAGTACAAGCGTTACAGGACAAAATGTACTGACAAGAGCAATGAGCTACACTTCTGCACTGGCATTGTCTATGTATTCTACTTGTTGGTAAGATTAAATATAGATCTGATCTTTTTTAGTAAATGGTGGGCGAGGGAGATAAGATGCAGAATGCTACAAAATGAACCAATCCCTCTTCCCATAATACAAGAGTGTTTTGAACACTGGTGTACTGTACAAAATGTTCTTATATTATGGGACAGAGGGAGTAGCTGTTAATGTAAGTACAGTGATAGACCATGTTCAGTCCTTACAAGAGGACTGCAGAGCTAAACCTCTTCAAAAGCATTGGGTTGATTCTAAATTTATGTAAGAGTCCATACGGATCTTATAATGTCCACCAAATGGACGATTACAAGGCTAACATGTGCAGTGATGCTACATAATCAAACAGCTATGAAAGCAAGTATGGTCATATAGGGCAAGAGGTACTCACAAGAGCAATGCAGTGTGCAGTATAGTTGCGAGATTCTATGGTCCCTTGAGAACGAATGTTTTTCTACTAACAGTTTTCGTACAAGTGAGACATTAAGGCAAATGCAGAAATGTAGTTCAAATCGTGATGTGATATCATAGACAGTACCTTACGCTGCAGCCGAGACCAATGTGTAACAAGATTATTCCAGTCACCGTCGGATAAATGTAGCACCGGAGACTTTACAGAAATTTCGTTCAGAGGCTTGCCATCGAAGTGCGCTTGCCTCAGGTAGGAATGATACTTCATCAATGAGTGCTTGAAAAGCGCAACCAACCCTTGCTCGTCATCACAATCTAGTTTGCTCCTCGCCTATTTAAAAGAATGAAATCTTGTGTCTTCTGTCTGCAGAAACATATGTAGTAATGACCATGAATAACATTAGTACATTACATACGCGTAAGTTGCGGAGGAAGACTGGAAATTGTTCTGTGTCTGCGGTATAATCTTTCCATGAAGGAAAGATGCGCACAAAGTTCCTGACAACAACATAAGCTTCGTCTTCTAAACTGGGAAGAAATGGAACAGGGGTCCTATTTGCTGCAATTGGGGCTCTCTCTGGTTCGAAAAGGGATTTGGCAACTGGATTTGGTGCACTCTTTGCTAGAATGGGGGTTTTGATTATACAGCTGGTGCTATGTCAACTGGCATAATCATACTATTTGCTGCAGTTGGGGTCTGCTGAGTTGGGGCATCAGAAATGACCAGTGTAGTAGGGCTAGAGTCTACTAGAGTTGGGGTATTTTGTGGGTCGTGATATTGCAACTACACCTAATGGGCTATTTGATTTATCAGGTGCCACTACCTTTTCCAAATACTTTGCTTGTGCTCCTCCATGATCAGCAATCGCCCTCTTCCTTTTGAACGTCTGATACACAAGAACAACATTTGAATGGATAAATATGGTATGATGACAGATGGAATATGTACTGAAAATGGATAGGCAGGGCGTATTCACATACACAATGTGTAAACTAAGCTAATGGCAGTTCAACAAAGTAGAAGCAATGCAAAGCATGAGTTGCAAGATATGTGTGAGCAATGTAACCTTCGAAAGTTAGAGCAAGTACCTTGATGGGTGAATAAGATAGGGCATCTTCCTCTGACTCATCCACTAGGGAGCTACATTGACTTAGGTCTCCCTCTAGCTCAGAATCACTGTTAGGATCATATTCTAAGCATGAATCTGTAGGTGGAGAGCGTTTGCATTGCATTGCATCCAGACCTGATTTTAGTCCCTTAATGCCAAGTTTGACAGCCATGGCATTGTTCTGGTTTATTCTTTTCATGCGCGCAAGCTCATAATCATTATGATGCTGTTCAGAATCTGAGATTCATGAAAACATAAAAAGTAGTTAGATTATCTATGGAATGCATTGCGGATTCAACTCAGAGAGTGTCTCCCTATAAACCCCTGCATATGCAAAGTTCACCTCCCCAACCGTGCTGACCAGACCACACACAGAAATACAAACCCCTTATGTCTCCATAACAGGCAGGCACACATTTCAAAACTGAAGTAGGAACATTAGAATCATATGAAATTCATATTTGAACAAATAAACTAAGCAATTATGAGTGGCGTAATGTTTAGCTTCAAGGGTGGAGTGTTGGTAGTGCGACACAAAGCAAGTAGGCAGATTGTATTCCATGTAAAAGATTGAAACCTATGTAAAAGCTGGAAATGACACTTTCTTTCTATACAATGTAGTGTTCGTTACCCACACATGATGGAAGAGATCACATAGAGAAACACTATTCACTCATGTCTACGGTTCCAGTATTTAGAAACAGGGTGGTCCACCCTAAAATAATATTGACAATAAATATGACAAGGCAAGCATAGATGTAGTGAATCAATCATTTACTTGTGAGCTTACTAGGAAAAGTATGCAGAATTGTAACTGCAGTAAGAGACCGTCCAAAATATGAATGAAGAAGTTTGCCTAGCACTTATTGTTTGCAACTAATCGACATGAATAATTGGATATTATATCGAATGAGTAAGAAAGACAAGTAAAATTGTCAACAAACCTGGCTTGCAGTAGTAATCTGGGTCAATGTCACTACGACCAACAATCCAAAATGACTAGTTTCTGTTCCGAGGGCCGGAATTTTGAAAACCCTGTGAACTTTAGAGGTACTAAAGATTACCGAAATACATCTGAACCATTAAGTGTAGGTAGCACTAAGCACCCAACAAACCCTAATGACAGTCCTGCCTAATGTGTAATGAATAAATTAGAAAATGGGTGATGAGGAGTGGCTATTGAGTGTTGAGGACGTATCTCAGGATAAATCGGGTTGGCTTGGTGGGTGCTGCAAGCCTGAGCCCTGAACGGACTGGGAAGGTAGGCACGGCAGCGCGCCCGGGCAGCGGTGACGCTGTTGGGCGAGCGGCTCCTGGCCTCCTGTTAGTTCGGTGTCTCCTCCTAGAGTCATGTCGTCCGGGGACGGCAAGTCGCCGGCGAGGCAGGCGGCTGGGGGCGAGTAGAGATCGGAAGCGCGCAGCAGAACCGAGGGGAATTGAGGCCTGGGACGACCCAAAATCCCAGGGTGGGCCGGCCCACCGTGGGCACCCTGTAGAGATACACACCCGAGCGGCGAACATGCATTTTCGAAACTAACTTAGGAACATTTAGCTAACCAATTAAACAACTCTGTTTTAATAATATCAGATTCGTATTTGAACAACTAAGCTTTTTTAGCTTGATGGGTGGAGCAGTGTTATTATGACACGAAGCACGTATTCTGATCGTATAGTGATCATAAAAGGGGGAAACTCTAAGCATATTTTTTTAGCAAAAGAGGGTTTCCCCTCCGATTTCTATTAAAGAAACCACCACGGAACCAACATGATCAATTAAACCCTAAGCATGATCAATTAAACTGTATTATGGTTGTGCCATGGCAAATTTGAAGCTGCAAACTGGAGAAATGATATTTAGCATCCATTGTTTGCTTCGAACTAAGAACTAAATTCTAAGAGCTAAAAAGAAAGTAGAGTAACCAAGTTAAGATCTATTTTCTGGTTGAGATCAAAAAGTTGAGCAGATATGAAGTACCACCTCTCTTGCGGCGCCGTGTAGGCATCGGGGGTGCGATGGCTGTCGGTGGCGTTGAAGCAGATCTACGACGGTAGATGGGTGCATCGGGGGATAAGTCCCGTTGCGGTGGAAGAGAAGGTCGTGTGAGCGGCCCTGGCAAAGAGGATGATGGCGCCGATGAAGCGAGAGGACGCGATGCAGGGCTATTGGTCCATCACCGTGGATGAGAAACGTCCATCTCTAGCAGTGGACGACGCGGTCTTGGTAGGCGCTCCGGCATGGTGGAGGACGGTGGCGATGGATGTGGTTGAGGACGGCGGTGATGGATGGGGTGGCGGACGGAGGCTGGTGTGGGGATGGGGTGTTCTAGCGCGGACGGTGTATGAATGGGAAAATGGAGGGAGAGGTATGGGGAACCATGTTTTTGGGATGCGCCTGTCTGAAATATGGGAAAGTTATGAACTTAGCCCCCATTTAAAATTTGGATGTCTCGTCGGTTGGGGATAGGATGGTAATCTCGCATCTCGCCAATATTTGCCAGAGCGATTTCGGGCGAGGAGAGGGTGGTTGGCGCCCATGGTTGGCGCCCACGGTGTATGAACGGGGCTGACAGGTAGGGCAGTTGTGTCACGTCTGAGTGAAGTTACAAACCTGCCCCTATTGAAAATATTTGCCTACATCGATTTCAGCCGAGTCGAGTTTGTTTTGCCGCCCACCGTGTATGAATGGGGAATGGAGGGAGAAACAGAGGTCTTTCGGACGAGCTTGAATCAAATGAGTTTTGCCGCCCATTTTTGACGCCCACCGTGTCGGCATGGGCTCAGAGGCAGTCGTGTCACGTCTAATTGAAGTTACTAACCTACCCCTATTTAGAGCAGTGGAAATCGGGCCGATGGATTGTCCGTGTAATGGGTAGACAGTAATTTCCATCTCCCAAACACTTGGCTTCGGGCAGCCGACGTGGGAGTGGACATTTTGCTGCTTCTTTCGAATTTTGGGACAATAAGCATCCACATTTACCCTGGCAACTAAATTCGAATCCATTTTGTATTCCTATATGAATCTTTATAAATCATTCTATGTGTTTTTATATATCTTCAAAAGGACGACAAAGATGTATTCCACTGTCATATATGAATATGGTTTACAAATGCCGATACTCAAATTCAGAAACTAGAATCCAGTTTAAGGTGAATTCGAATATTAGGAACACTTCATGTCCAACTCAAATGTCACACGGAGCATAATATGTACTCCCATTTAGATATGTACACAAGCGATGTATCAAGATTCAAATACCGAGTCAATCAACCAAGAATGTACAGAACTAACAGACATATAAACACTTATAGAGTATATGGATCAATATTATCAACTAACATATATAAGCCAGGCCTTTGTACTTTTTTTGGCTACAACATCATCCTTTTTTAGCCAGCATCTTGGCCCTTTCCGATGCGTGCCACTTATGGTCCATCTATACTACTACTATTGTTGAATGCACATTCAGCCCGATTGTATATTTGTAGGTCTGGCACAGCAATCTAAATGAAATGTCTCCGAGTCTTATCAATTAATACAGACTTGTGCTCAAATAAAATTACAAACCAAAAAACAAAAAAAAACAATTATTACATGATCTCTAAAACAAATGGTTTGATTGATTACATGAACAGACAACACAAAGGTTATTCAACTATGGAAAGAACATTTCACCTATGATTTACCAAGTAGGAATTTAATTTCCTTTTTTCCTTCAGGACCTTAACAATCTGGTCAGTCTCAGCTTGCATCATTTTGAAATCCACCAAATATTTAATGGTTGTCTTGAGTACTACTTGTGATTGTGTTGTTTGCTTCCTCAACATTTCAACTTCATCTCTAAGTGCAGAAGCAGAATCTCTTTCTACCAGTAGTTTAGCCTCTAGAGCATCAGCAGTTGGCAATTCATAATGCACGATTGGGCCGGTGCCACTGCTGTGGTATGATGCAACGCCCATGGGGACCTCGCTCTTTGATCTTGGGCTAACCTGTTTTTCCATTAAAGTTCCGATTGGATTCAGAAAAGTTGAAGTTAGCAAAACATCTCAACTGGGAGTTATAACGGCAAACCAGTTAAACAAACAAGGAATTAAAGAGTTTCAATTGGATACTGAAAAGTAGTTATTAACATACTTGTAACCCACTGTTGCAACAGCAAAGCAGTTAAACAAACAAGTAGATATTTAAGTTAAGGCAAATAGGTAATTCTTAACAGTAAGTATCAAACACATAGATAGGCACAGTCTACAATATGATTAATAGGTTGTGCCATTATGTAATCAGTAGCAAACTAAATTAAGCCAAGCAACGTAATTGAACAATTTTGCAATAAGTGGCTAACTAAAATTCTGAGAAGCAGGTAACTGAACTTACGCTAGTTCTTTGTATAGGCACACTGCAACTTATTTTTCGCTTACAAGGTTGTACGAAGGAGTCCATGGCATCAATTGCTTGGATACACAGTCCCAATACTTTTTTCTTCCCACACTGCATGGGTAAGTCGAATGGTTAATCTGGTAAGATGGTGCGTCCTTGATATGTTATATGAGGACGTGTAGTCAGACTAGTTGTAGCCAAATACATCACACTGGCTTTTACTGTATATTTAATGCGATTACTTTTGGCATATCGAGATCTAAGCAATCTACAATAGGATGAAAAGACTGGCATCATTCACATTATTGGCGAACCCAGTTCATAGAAACAAGCAATTCAACCATTCTGTGGGTAAATCAAAAGCGCCACTGGAATATTTTTCACTATCCAATCATACACGCAAAAAGGGGCGACGCCACCATAGGAGCTGGTATGGGCGGCCGCCTCAGGTGGCTGGAGAGTGTGCACCTAGTTTGAGTCGTCCAGGTTGGCCCACGCTAGTTTTGTTCGTCCCAACGCACGAGCAGGCAATGTAAAAAATGAAGAAAAATGTTTCAATTTGGATGTGCCAATAACATAAGTGCAAGGCAGGCCCTATAGCAGGATTGCGGCCCAAACGAGCGCCTCCCATATCAATCGATAGCAGGAAAAATCCCAATTCATTCGCTCCAGCCTCCAGTCTGGTTCACTCCTAACCTAGCCGCCGTTGGACAGACCGACACAGCACTTCCTCGCGCCCTCGTTGGAGGGCGGTCGCTGGGCTTCAAGCGAACGGAAGGACAAGAAGATGAAGATCCAACCCTGGGTGTAGCCTGCGTGGGAGGCAGCGGCGGCAGCACGGGCATGGCATCGAGCTTGCGCAAATGGACAGTCGTAGCTTGCAAGAGTAGCATGCGCAACGAGCAGGTATATCACATCCCTGGTTATATCTAATTCAACTCTTCAATTTCTGGCCAATAGTTAAACCTGACGGTGTTGTAAAACTGCTTGTATGTAGGGAATCTATGAGAAAATTAAACCAATTTCTACTAATTTTATAACTCCCCCAATCAATACTGAACTGACTGAATCTGATGTATCTAATCAAGTGCACGGTGCAAACATACAAGCTCATGTTGTTCTTGAGCCTGAAGTGTCTAATGAACAGACTGCTAATGAAGGATTTGATGCAAACATTTTACATGCTCCCGGTGATGAACATATAGTGTCTAATGAGGGATCTAATGCAAGCATTTTGCAAGCTCGTTGAAGGATTCGGTGTCTAATGATGATCTACTATGTTGAGAGAGACAGAGATTTGCAGGCATTGATGACAAGCAAATTAGAGTGCATTTTCATAGCTTGAGGAAATGTCGAGGCCATCTACCAGAAAGTCCCCATATCATGACAACATAGCATAAATACTTTTCTAATCTGTTGTTTGAAACTATTGGCATACTTGTGTAGGATAGATATATTGATATGCAGTTTGCGCACTGGTTATACGTGCAATTACATTTCGATATTTTCAGCTAGAGAACGAATAATTCAAGCAGGTACATACCATGTTTGTAGTCCTTGTACACCATGTTGCATTTTGTGTTTTTTGGTGCTTGCATCATTTAGTGTTTATAATCTGAACTACTTTGGATCATTAGCTGGTTTTCAAAGTGCATGTAGCTTCACATTTCTCAAGTTATGTTGATTTCCGGAGTGCAAGTGCCTTCGTATTTTTTAAGTTAAATGTTCTCCTCTGGTAACTTGAATTCGTGGATCAGCCACTGCACACAAATCATACACGAATGCCAGTATGAATTAAATGAAATGCAAGGACTTACGCTAGCTCGTTGTACAGGCTCACTGCAGCTCTGCTTGCGCTTGGGATGTTCCATGTACAATTCCATGTTACCACTTGCCTGGATGTGCAGGCCTTGTGCTCCTTGCATCCCCCTTTGCATTTTGACACGGCGAATGGTTGATCAAATAAGAGGAATCGACCTTGATGTTGTACTGGAGCACAGATACTTACAAGGTTATACGGGTGTGTAGGATGTGTACCAGATCCCGTAGCGCCGTCATGCTTCGCTAAAAAATGGATTTGCTTGTTTCAGATGATATCTCCAGAAGAAATAAGAGTTAAAGTCAGAGTTGCATAGGCGTGTAAGCTAAGAGAGCAGTGAAAGGATATCCAAACATTGTCGGAACAGTGCACAAGGGAGTGATGTGTGGATACCTAGTTCGGGCCGGCGTTTGGGCATGCTTGCCTAGCTAGAGTGTGGGTCACTTCAGAGCCGTTGAGGGTGATGCGCTGGCGTTGGCTGGCCGCGCATGGACGCAGATCATGAGTGGCAGCGGAGCGCTACGATGCGGTGGACGAGACCGTTGGTGAAGCCCCAACGGCCTCGGGGGCAGAGGTGCGACGATGTGCTCGGTGAAGTAGCCCCGGTGAGCTGGGAGACGGTGTCGGTGAAGCGCACCTGATGCGGTGGAACTCGGTGTCTGTGAGGCACGTCGGTTGCGGCGGTCGACATTGTCGATGGACCACCCGGTGCGGTGGACGAGGGCGTAGATGAGGTAGCTCCGGTGAGGTGGTGAAGCGCGGCCATCATCTTCGTCGTCGTCGTCCGGCACAGAGGTGGGGAACGGTGGGGAAAGAGACGAGACGAGGGGAGATTCGAGGGTTGGCGGCGAATTAGGGATTTGAGCAATCTGGGCGCGGAAGGGGACGGTGGAGAAGAGAGATTTTGCAGGGTTGGAATTGGGGCCGCCGGATATTTCAATCCGAAACATGGAAGTGCGAACTTATATTGTCATCGTCCTTTTTTTGGGGGGGAGGGGGTGGGTGGCTGGGTGCTACGTGTCCGTCTGACACACGCGACCACCCCGACGGGACTATGCTTCGGTGCTTTAAGGCACCTGCCTTTGTGTCCATGACATGTAGGCCCAACAGGTGGCTGGCCCACAAGTCAGTGACCCAAAGGCAGTTTCCTTTAATGCACCAAAGCAGCGTCCACCCCGACACGACCCTGGTCTGCCTCGTGCGCCTACATTTGAGAATGCAAAAGAATCTTCTTTCATTTGCAAACGAATCTGTATGTATTACCATGCCCGTGTTTTCCTTGCAATAATTAGTCATTCGAAACGAGATACTCCATCCGTTCACTTTTGTAAGTCATTTCAGAAAACTTAAAATGAACTGTTTTGCACATTGTCTGAAATGTCTTCAAGGTCTTATAGAAGTGAACAGAGGGAGTACTATAAATTAATTAATGAGGAGTTATTTAAAAAAATCGAAACAGTACCCACGCTAACATGGATTAGAGTGTGTGTCACATAATTAGTTATTTGAATTAGAGTGTGTGTCACGTAGTTAGTTATTTGAATTAGAGTGTGTGTCATGTAGCGATCTCCAATTCTAACGTGGATTTCGCATTTCACTGTATCCACGCTACTTTTTTAATACAAATTCATATGTATATGATGAACACCATGGTAGTGAGAAAACTTTTGGATGGATTAAAACATATGACCAACAAAATAGCACAACAAACTGAGTCAATGTCAACTTTTCGAAACTTAGTATGGCACGAATTCGAAATAATTACTCGTATGCTTGGTCCTTGATTCAAATCTTACAATGTACACCGAATTGAAACATTGATATTAAGTCTCGTACTATGTACATTCAAATGTTGTTTTTAGCCCCCCCCCCCCCCACACACACAAACACTACATACTTCCTGTATCGGTCAATCTTCCTCTCCTAACCACCTTAGGAAGCTATCGGTTTCCAACACACGTTCATTCTTTATCTCCATGTTTCAATCTCTAAGTCTCTCAACTACACAACCCCTTTTTCTACTCTGTTATCAAATGTATTTACCTCACACACCTGCCATTGCACCCCATGTCGAGCTCTCTCTCTCCCCCCTCTCCCTCTCACCCTCTCGCGCTAAATACATGCATTGCCTATCTAGCCCCCCAACCTCTCGTGTGCACGCATGCACGTTGTATATCAAGGTCACTCCCTCGAGACTGTCTCACTCTTTCTTCCGCACGGCGGGCCACACTCGATCAATCTCGCTCTCTTTATTTGAGTCTCATTTAACCTCGTTTTCTTTCACACACAAATGATATATCTCCCAGTTCGGGCCTCGATCGACACACTCTATACTCTCTCACGCAGATTGTCTATCTAGGTCAGTCCATCCAAGTCGCCGCCACTCTTTCGACCTCATGGTGGGCCCCGCTCACTCAATCTCTCTCTCTCTCTCCGTATGTCTCGATTGACCTCGCTCTTTCTCGGACAAAAACGATATATCACCATTTTTGAGCCCAATTCGACCTATTCACATTGTATACTCTCTCACGCACATCGTCTATCTAGGTCACTCTCTCCAACCCGTCTCACTCTTTCGATTGCACGGCGACCCTATGTGATCGGTTGACCTTGCTTCCTCCCATGCACAAAACATATCTACACGTCTGTGACTGGATCATCTCTCAAGCTCTATCTTACAGCCCTCACCCTTGCCAAAAAGCTCAATCGGACAATATCTCTCCAGAGCATATATATTTGTTCAATGAATGTCGGACCACACTCACTTTATCTCTCTATCTATATGTCTCTCGATTGGCCTTACTTTCTCACACCGTATCTTCCACGCGTTGAAGCTACTACCTCTCCATCCCTCGCAAAGCCGGAGCTATTTACATTGCGAGGGGCACTTCAACCTTGGATTAATTTGTGTAGGCATTTATTCCGGTCGGTTTAGATTATATTTTCGTAGCATTCGGCCCACAACTACTCCAAACACCGTTGCAACCCAAGCAACTCCCCTAGTTGATTTCCCTCTGGCTCGGTCATTGCTCTCTCGCACGTCCTTTCTCGCCTTCAACGTCACACCATGGTATTATTGAAAAAACTATGTTGGTCTCTTTAATTATTATAAATAAGCTACAAAACTACACACTGATAGTCCACTTGGAATGGAACAAATTTCGACCCACAAATTGAAGTGCTACAAACTACACACCGAGGGGCCCACATGTCATGAAACAAATTTGGACCCATATACAAATTAAAAAATAAAGGACGAGGATCGAACATGCGACCGGGCCTTCAAGCCGCACGTCAATAGGCAACATACGTAGAATAGCAATGTTTGTTGTACCCCCTTTGTTCACATAATGTTTTTATATTACCACAGCCCAAGTGTGAAAGATCGATATAGTTGACTAGAGGGGGGTGAATAGGCAACTAACAATTTTTAGCTTTTCTTTAACAATTTAAACTTTGCATCAAAGTAGATTGTCTAGAGATGCAACTAAGTGAGCAACCTATATGATGCAACAAAGATAAGTACACAAGCAAGCAAGAGATATATCACAAATAAGCTTGCAAAAGTAAAGGCAAGAGATAACCAAGAGTGGAGCCGGTGGAGACGAGGATGTGTTGCCGAAGTTCCTTCCCTTTGAGGGGAAGTACGTCTCCGTTGGAGCGGTGTGGAGGCACAATGCTCCTCAAGAAGCCACTAGGGCCACCGTATTCTCCTCACGCCCTCACACAATGTGAGATGTCGTGATTCCACTATCGGTGCCCTTGGAGGCGACAACCAAACCTTTACAAACAAGGTTGGGGCAATCTCCACAACTCAATTGGAGGCTCCCAACGACACCATGAAGCTTCACCACAATGGACTATGGCTCCATGGTGACATCAACCGTCTAGGGTGCTCTAACACCCAAGAGTAACAAGATCTGCAAGGGATTAGTGGGAGGAATCAAATTTCTCTTGGTGGAAGTGTAGATCAGGGCCTTCTCAACCACTCCCGAGCAAATCAACAAGTTTGATTGGCTAGGGAGTGCGATCGGGCGAAAATGGAGCTTGGAGCAACAATGGAGCTTTGGGTTGGAAGAGGTAGTCAACTAGAGGAAGAAGACACCCCTTTTATAGCTGAGGACAAAAATCCAACCGTTACCCACCTACCAGCCCGCGACCAACGGTACTACATCCCCAGACTAGCGGTACTAACGCAAGGCCATGTGGTACTACCGTGAGCAACCGCGGTACTACCGCAGCAGTAGTAGTAGCTAGGACAGACCTGTAGCACAAGGGCTGAGGATGGTACTGCCACAGGCGTGGTACTACCGCCCCCCTTGCGGTACTACCGCAAGGCAGGAAACCCCTAGCCTGGGAAGAGCTCGGATGAAAAAAATACATCCGTGCCTACTTCCGCTTGAAAACGGACGAAGCAAAAACCTGACACAGTACTACCGCAGAGGAGCTGTACTACCACCTGGCAGCTGAGCTAGGCCGCGCACGGTACTACCATGCAAGGGATGCGGTACTACCGCGGTGGCGCGGATGTAAAACATTACATCCGCCCCTACTACCGCGAAGGAGCGGTACTTGGCCTGGGGGCCATGGTACTACGACTCCAGAGGAGCGGTACTACCGTGGGCACCTGTGGTACTACCGCGCCGTAGTACGGTACTACCACGGGTGCCTACGGTACTACAGCTCCAGGGAGCAGTACTACCGCAAGCCCATCAATAGCAGGCAGGACAAGGCAAAGAGGATAAACGGAGGATGCTCCAAAGTGCAGGGGAAAGGAGGAGACAAGGAAGAAAACGTGTACGTGATGATTCCACCCTAACCTCTCCGACGCGGACCCCCCCTTAATAGTATGACTTTCCTACAACTCAAATCCACCAAAAAGAAACATAGAAAAACGCCATCTTCAATAGTCTTCGAGGGGCACCAAACCGTCTTGTGCCTAGCGATGAAACGTCTGGGAAACTCAAGGCACACGATTAGTCCGCAAAAGCATTGTCATCAATCACCAAAACACCTTAGGGATAAAAATGCCCTTACAATCTCCCCCTTTTTGGTGGATTGATGACAATACGGGATTTGCACAAGGGAAATAATATTAAGCAAACGCAAACCCCTCCTCTCTAGAATATAGACGGGCTCCCCTAGATGTGTGCCAACTAGATGGGTGCTTTGGACTGCACGACACACATACTAGGATCAAAGCTCCCCCTATATTATAGATACAAGGCATATCTTGCAATAGTAAGGCTAACACTAGACAAGATAGCAAATACGAGCATAACATAAGTAGAACAATCATAAGCTCACTAAGATAGAATAGAGTGCATATGTCTTACACCATATGAAGGATAAGCCTCAAAGGCGCAAACCAAACCAAAGCAAACGAGGTCCAAATGACAAAACAAACACACCAAACACGGCACACGACTCGCAAGCACGCAAATCCCTACACTCTCTCCCCCTTTGGCATCGAGACGCCAAAAAGGCAGAGAGGACACCTACACACAAGGGGTGGCTCAGGCAGAGAAATCATCCCAACGCTCCTCGTGCTCCGCGTCAGACTCGGCGGCGGGGACGGTCTCCTCGATGTCCTCCTCACAACTAGTCCACTTGAAGCCTTGCTTCGCCATCCATGCAGCCTCTGGCGTGATGTCATCCTCAGAACCGCCAGAGACGTCCTCTCCAAAGAGCCTCATAAACTTCTTGTCGCGGCGGCGGCTCTCCTTGGATGCCACGTGAGTCTGGTACTGCCCCTTTGCTTGCATGCAGAAAATAGTCTTCATCTTGTCCTTCAACTTCTTGGCCCACGAGGGCTCAGAGGAAGGTTGGGAAGACCTAGCAGCACGGTCCTCAGCAACATCCTCTGCTCGAGCCTCCTCCTCATCAACACCCCTCCTAGAAGCAGACGCCTCAGCACAAGTAGTAGTGTTGGCCCAGTTGGGCTTGACGCGGAGACTGATGGACTCATGCCGAATCCAGTCTGGAGTAAGAAACTCATCACCAGGGTACAGCTTCTCCCAAGTCGTGGAGATCAACAGAAACAGGTATGGTCCATAGATAGGTACCTTGCGGGTGTACACCGCAAACCAAAGCTCACACCACATGATGTGTTAGACATCAAGTGGCTGAGTCTGAGACATACGTGCCTCCTCGCACTGGAGCATCATGTCCACCAGATAGGCATGAACCTTGTCCTTGTCGCCAATGCGAGGGAACAGAGTGTTGCGGAAGATGCGATGCATGATATCCAGAAAAGAGTTCAACACCCAAGTTGACTTGCCAATGGGAAGCACCTTCTCAACATAGAACTGCTGAAGCTTGTTCTTACTAGCAGACTCAGAATTAGCATGGGGGCGAACACCAACGGGTGTGTGGAGCCTGTCATCAAGAACATGGAGCAGATCCATGAACTCCTTCCAGGTAGCAGTAAACTGACGGCCATTGGTCATCCAAGTCATCCTCCGCTCATCCCTGGGGTGAAAGTGAACTGAGGCAAAGAACTGATAGATAAGCTCAGGGTCATAGTCAAGGTGGAAGGAGATCACAGGTTCAATACCGAACTGCTCCACCAAATCCAGAGCTTCTCCAAAATACTCACAAAACTTGTCCTTCCTCAAGTGATTCATGTCTATCCACTTGACATCCACGTAGGTATTTTGCTTGTTCTTGATTACATCCAGATAAATGAGAGCCTGCTGCTTGGTCCAAAACAACTCAGTGCCTCTGAGGATAGCACGAGCATTCACATAAGGGTTGATCTTCCGGCGTTCGATGTACTCAGTGAGGGGAATCTCGTCCATGCCCTTAGCAGGTTCCTTGTGCTTGCTAGCAGTGGTCTTGACATTGCGCTTGGGGGCACTGGAGCCCTCTGGTGCTTCATCTTGAGGATTGCGTAGTCGCTTGGAGCCAATGTCACGACTGGGATTGGAATGGCGAGAGCCACCACCTAAGACACAAGAGAAAGCACACACAAAGAGCGAGAAGAATCAATGCAAAGACCACGGCAAAGCAAGGGAAACAGGTAGAAAGCATACGGGATAAATGCCACGAGGAATATGGGACAATAACGGTAGTGCCGCCTGGTCGTGCGGTACTAAAATTTTAGTACCGCTCCTAGTCACGGTAGTACCGTGTGAGGATACGGTAGTACCGTGGCTTGGAGCGGTAGTAAGACTTTAGTGCCACAGAACGTGCGGTAGTACCGCACCGAACGGGCGGTACTACCGGACAAGCGGTAGTACCACACCAAAAGCACGGTAGTACCGCACCGCATCAGATCCGAACCTACTTTTGAATCTGAGAAGACCCGCAAAACCACGGCGGTACTACGGTTGATCAAATCTACCACGGGACAATATATCAAGTATAATTTCTACGCATCAAGACTCTCCTACATCCAACTCTTGCAAAGATTTGGCCTAAAATCTCAAGAACAACATGCATCTCCCCAAAAACCTAGAAGCGAAAGAACAACCAAGAAAGAGAGGGATTTGGGGGAGAAACCTTGGTCCATGGCAAGAGGAAGTGGTGGGGAATGATCTGATACGTCTCCAACGTATCTATAATTTTTGATGCTCCATGCTATATTATCTATTGTTTTGGGCAATATTGGGCTTTACTTTCCACTTTTATATTATTTTTGGGACTAACCTATTAACCAGAGGACCAGCCCAGATTTGCTGTTTTATGCATATTTCAGTGTTTCAAAGAAAAGGAATATCAAACAAAGTCGAAACGGAACGAAATCAACTGGAGAAGTTATTTTTGGAAGCAAAGCAACCCAGTGAACTTGGAGTGCACGTCAGGGGAGACACGGGCTGCCCACGAGGGTGGGGGGCGCGCCCACCCCCCTAGGGCGCGCCCCCTGCCTCATGGGGCCCCCGTGGCTCCTCCGACGTACTTCCTGCACCCATATATATCGTCATACCCTAAAACTTCCAGAACACACAATAGATCGGGAGTTCCGCCGCCAGAAGCCTCCGTAGCCACCGAAAACCAATCTAGACCCGTTCCGGCACCCTGCCGGAGGGGGCAATCCCTCTCCGGTGGCCATCTTCATCATCCCGGTGCTCTCCATGACGAGGAGGGAGTAGTTCTCCCTCGGGGCTGAGGGTATGTACCAGTAGCTATGTGTTTGATCTCTCTCTCTCTCTCTCTCTCGTGTTCTTGATTTGGCACGATCTTGATGTATCGTGAGCTTTGCTATTATAGTTGGATCTTATGTTTCTCCTCCCCCTATTCTCTCTTGTAATGAATTGAATTTCCCCTTTGGAGTTATCTCACCAGATTGAGTCTTTAAAGATTTGAGAACACTTGATGTATGTCTTGCCGTGGATATCTATGGTGACAATGGGATATCACGTGATTCACTTGATGTATGTTTTGGTGATCAACTTGTGGGTTCCGCCCATGAACCTATGCATAGGGGTCGGCACACGTTTTCGTCGTGATTCTCCGGTAGAACTTTGGGGCACTCTTTGAGGTCCTTTGTGTTGGTTGAATAGATGAATCTGAGATTGTGTGATGCATATCGTATAATCATACCCACGGATACATGAGGTGACATTGGAGTATCTAGGTGACATTAGGGTTTTGGTTGATTTGTATCTTAAGGTGTTATTCTAGTACGAACTCTAGGGTTGTTTGTGACACTTATAGGAATAGCCCAACAGATTGATTGGAAAGAATAACTTTGAGGTGGTTTCGTACCCTACCATAATCTCTTTGTTCGTTCTCCGCTATTAGTGAATTTGGAGTGACTTTTTGTTGCATGTTGAGGGATAGTTATGTGATCCAATTATGTTATTATTGTTGAGAGGACTTGCACTAGTGAAAGCATGAACCGTAGGCCTTGTTTCCTATCATTGCAATACCGTTTACGCTCACTTTTATCATTCGTTACCTTGCTGTTTTTATATTTTCAGATTACAAAAACTATTATCTACTATCCATATACCACTTGTATCACCATCTCTTCGCCGAACAAGTGCACCTATACAATTTACCATTGTATTGGGTGTGTTGGGGACACAAGAGACTCTTTGTTATTTGGTTGCAGGGTTGCTTGAGAGAGACCATCTTCATCCTACGCCTCCTACGGATTGATAAACCTTAGGTCATCCACTTGAGGGAAATTTGCTACTGTCCTACAAACCTCTGCACTTGGAGGCCCAACAACGTCTACAAGAAGAAGGTTGTGTAGTAGACATCAAGCTCTTTTCCGGCACCGTTGCCGGGGAGGTTAGCGCTGGAAGGTATATCTTTAGATCTTGCAATCGAGTCTTTTAGTTTATTGTTTTATCACTAGTTTAGTTTATAAAAGAAAATTTAAAAATGGAATTAAGTTTGTCTCATACGCTTCATCTTTTTAATATCTTTCGTGAGTATGATGGAAAGGAAAATTGTGCTCAAGTGCTAGAAGAAGAAATCTATAAAATGTTTGGCACTAAATCTTCGAATGATGAGCAAGATTGCAATGTTTTTAGTATGAATTCTTTGAATATCCATGATACTAATGATGATTGCACTAGTAATGATGTCTCCTATAAACATGTCAATTTTTGTGGAGTGCATTGGGTTTGTAATTACACACCAAATAGGGAAGATAGACATTGCATGAGGGATAAGTACTTAGAAACTAAATTGTTGCAAGAAAGGCTAGATGATTGTGCTAAAAACTTAAATTTTCTTGGTCGTACTTGTGGACTTTGCAATGAAAGTGCTCATTTAGCTATCCGATGCAAATTGTTTCATGATCTAATCATGTCCAAAAATTGTGATGACTTGATTTCCCTTGCACACTATATGAACTTAGTTTGCTTATGGGCTATGAAGAAATGAAACGTATAACTAACTATCTTCCAGAATTTGCCCGTTATAAACTTCTTGGTTTTGATCTAGAGGAAATTTATATGTATTGTGCGGTGAATTGTATTGAAAATCCTTATATTACCAAATACATAAAGAAAAGAAAACAAATAGAAGATGAAGATAATACTAATGAAAGGGAGGAGACTTCCCAATATCCTCCTATTATTTCTTATGATGAATCAGGTAACGAGGAGAAGCCTCCTATTCAACCAATCTCATTAATAAGGAGCTCCAAAAAGAGGATTGAACCCACACATGATGTGGTGAAGAAGAAGAAAAGAAAAAGGAAGAGAGGTAAAAAGATATCTCTTCCAAATAATGCTGCTCCTATTAATATTGTGCCTCATGAAAATATAATTGTGGAAGATAATGATACTTCTTATGATCTTGAAAATCTTTTTGGCACTTGCTTGGAAGAATATGATAATTGCTATACTATTGGTGTTATTCATACAATTAATGATGAGAGTGATTATGCTTATGATATGAAAAGGCCCAAGCTTGGGGATGCTATGTTTGATGAAGATGATGTTTTTGAGAATATATTTTCTGCAATTAATGTTTGTCCCAAGCTTGGGGATGCTATGTTTATTAATGATGATATTTTTAGTCTTCCAAGTTTTGATATGCAAAGTTGTTATGATAAGAACAAAGTTGCTACTTATGATGATTATTGTGATGAAACTTATGCTATAAAGAGTAGTGATGATTATATTTATAAAACTTTTCATGATTATGATTACCCCTTCTCTGAACATTACTCTTTTAATGTGGAAACAATTTATAGTATCCAAGTCTCTTATGATACTTCCACTATCCCGAATGAGAAGAATTTTGCTTATATGGAGAGTAATAAAATTTCTATGCTTGTAGATCATGAAAAGAATTATTTAGGTGCTGGTTATATTGTTGAATTAATTCATGATGCTACTGAAAATTATTATGAGGTAGGAACATATGCTTGTAGGAATTGCAATACTATCAAGTTTCCTCTCTATGTGCTTAAAGTTTTGAAGTTATGCTTGTTTTGCCTTCCTATGCTAGTTGATTGTTGTTCCCATAATTTGTTTGCTCACAAAATCCCTATGCATAGGAAGTATGTTAGACTTAAATGTGCTAGTCATATTCTTCATGATGCTCTCTTTATGTTTCAATTCTTATCTTTTATGTGAGCATCATTGAAATCATCGTGAGCTAGGGGCGTTAAACGATAGCGCTTGTTGGGAGGCAACCCAATTTTATTTTTGTTCCTTTCTTTTTTTTTCCTGTTTAGTAATAAATAATTCATCTAGCCTCTGTTTATATGTGGTTTTATGCTTTTAATTAGTGTTTGTGCCAAGTAGAACCTTTGGGAAGACTTGGGGAAGGTCTTGTTGATCATGCTGTCAAAAACAGAAACTTTAGCGCTCACGAGAATTGCTGCCATTTTTATTTGGGAGTGCTATTTAGTTAATTATTTTTTCAGATGATTAATAGACAAATTACTCAGGTCCAGCAATTTATTTGAGAATTTTATGAGTTCCAGAAGTATACGTTTGATCCAGATTACTACAGACTGTTCTGTTTTTGACAGATTCTGTTTTCGATGTGTTATTTGCTTATTTTGATGAATCTCTGAGTAGTATCGGAGGGTATGAACCATAGAGAAGTTGGAATAAAGTAGGTTTAACACAAATATAAATAAAGAATGAGTTCATTACATTAAATTGAAGTGGTCTTTTGTTTTCTTTCGCTAACGGAGCTTACGAGTTTTCTGTTAAGTTTTGTGTTGTGAAGTTTTCAAGTTTTGGGTAAGGATTCGATGGAATATGGAATAAGGAGTGGCAAGAGCCTAAGCTTGGGGATGCCCAAGGCACCCCAAGGTAATATTCAAGGACAACCAAGAGCCTAAGCTTGGGGATGCCCCGGAAGGCATCCCCTCTTTCGTCTTCGTTCATCGGTAACTTTACTTGGAGCTATATTTTTATTCACCACATGATATGTGTTTTGCTTGGAGCGTCAATTTATTTTGTTAGGATTTTCTTTCTGTTATTTATAACAATGTTTTTCATCTTTTATTTCAATAAAAGTGGCATTGATAGCCTTTACTATGCCTATGTTACAAGTATACATGTTGCTGTTTGAAAACAGAAAGTTTACCGCTGTTGCAATAATTCCCTAGAAAAGTCAGAATGTGATAAAATGTTAAAACCTTTTTAATATTAAGCTCTGACAAATTTACTACAGTGGGAATTTTCTTTCATAATTTTTGGAGCTAGGGAAGTACGGATGTTGCAGCATTCTTTACAGACTATCCTGTTTAGGCAGATTGCTGTTATGTTTGCATTGTTTGCATATGTTTGCTTCTTTAATGATTCTATTTGAGGATAGGACTATTAAATATGCAGAGGCATTTAGTATGCAATTTAGAATAATAATTTTAGTGATTTGCTACAGTAGAGTATGATAAGGTTTTTGGCAATGGTTTATACTAACTTATCTCACGAGTCCTTGTTGAGTTTTGTGTGGATGAAGCTTTTTGAGATTTAGGGAGACCGTGATATGAGTGGAATTAAGGAGACACAAAAGCTCAAGCTTGGGGATTCCCAAGGCACCCCAAGATAATATTTCAAGAAGTCTCAAGCGTCTAAGCTTGGGGATGCCCCGGTTGGCATCCCACCTTTCTTCTTCAACAATTATCGGTTAGTATCGGTTGATCCTAAGTTTTTGCTTCTTCACATGATGTTTGCTATTCTTAGATGTCATTTTATTTTGCTTTGCTTGCTGTTTGAATATAATACCAAGATCTGAAATTATTAAATGTTAGAGAGTCTTCACATAGTTGCATAATTATTCGACTACTCATTAATCTTCACTTATATCTTTCGGAGTAGTTTGTCATTTGCTCTAGTGCTTCACTTATATCTTTTAGAGCATGGTGGTAGTTTTATTTTGAAGAAATACATGAACTCTCATGCTTCACTTATATTATTTTGAGAGTCTTAAATAGCATGGTAATTTGCTTAAAATCCTAATATTCTAGGTATTCAAGAATAATAAAATTCTCTTATGAGTGTGTTGAATACTATGAGAAGTTTGATACTTGATAATTGTTTTGAGATATGGAGATGGTGATATTAGAGTCATGCTAGTTGAGTAGTTGTGAATTTGAGAAATACTTGGGTTGAAGTTTGTGATTCCCGTAGCATGCACGTATGGTGAACCGTTATGTGATGAAGTCGGAGCATGATTTATTTATTGATTGTCTTCCTTATGAGTGGCGGTCGGGGACGAGCAATGGTCTTTTCCTACCAATCTATCCCCCTAGGAGCATGTGTGTAATACTTTGCTTTGATAACTTCTAGATTTTTGCAATAAGTATATGAGTTCTTTATGACTAATGTTGAGTCCATGGATTATACGCACTCTCACCCTTCCACCATTGCTAGCCTCTCTAGTACCGCACAACTTTCGCTGGTACCATACACCCACCATATACCTTCCTCAAAACAGCCACCATACCTACCTATTATGGCATTTCCATAGCCATTCCGAGATATATTGCCATGCAACTTTCCACCATTCCGTTCATCATGACACATTCATCATTGTCATATTGCTTAGCATGATCATGTAGTTGACATCGTATTTGTGGCAAAGCCACCATTGATAATTCTTTCAAACATGTCACTCTTGATTCATTGCATATCCCGGTACACCGCCGGAGGCATTCATATAGAGTTATAATTTGTTCTGGTATCGAGTTGTATCATTGAGTTGTAAATAAATAGAAGTGTGATGATCATCATTCAATAGAGCATTGTCCAAAAAAAGAGAGAGAGAAGGGCCATAAAAAAAGGAAGGCCAAATAAAAAAATAAAAAAAAGGCCAAGAAAAAGAAAGGCCAAATAAAAAAAGGGGGGACAATGCTACTATCCTTTTACCACACTTGTGCTTCAAAGTAGCATCATGATCTTCATGATAGAGAGTCTCCTATGTTGTCACTTTCATATACTAGTGGGAATCTTTCATTATGGAACTTGGCTTGTATATTCCAATGATGGGCTTCCTCAAAATTCCCTAGGTCTTTGTGAGCAAGCGAGTTGGATACACACCCACTTAGTTTCTTTTGTTGAACTTTCATACACTTATAGCTCTAGTGCATCCGTTGCATGGCAATCCCTACTCACTCACATTGATATCTATTGATGGGCATCTCCATAGCCCGTTGATATGCCTAGTCGATGTGAGACTATCTTCTCCCTTTTTGTCTTCTCCACAACCACCATTCTATTCCACCTATAGTGCTATATCCATGGCTCACGCTCGTGTATTGCGTGAAGATTGAAAAAGTTTGAGAACATCAAAAGTATGAAACAATTGCTTGGCTTGTCATCGGGGTTGTGCATGATTTAAATATTTTGTGTGGTGAAGATAGAGCATAGCCAGACTATATGATTTTGTAGGGATAGCTTTCTTTGGCCATGTTATTTTGAGAAGACATAATTGCTTAGTTAGTATGCTTGAAGTATTATTAGTTTTATGTCAATATGAACTTTTGTCTTGAATCTTTCAGATCTGAATATTCATATCACAAGTAAGAAGAATTACATTGAAATTATGCCAACTAGCATTCCACATCAAAAATTATCTTTTTATCATTTACCTACTCGAGGACGAGCAGGAATTAAGCTTGGGGATGCTTGATACGTCTCCAACGTATCTATAATTTTTGATTGCTCCATGCTATATTATCTATTGTTTTGGGCAATATTGGGCTTTATTTTCCACATTTATATTATTTTTGAGACTAACCTATTAACCAGAGGCCCAGCCCAGATTTGCGGTTGTATGCCTATTTCAGTGTTTCGAAGAAAAGGAATATCAAACGAAGTCGAAACGGAACGAAATCAACCGGAGAAGTTATTTTTGGAAGGAAAGCAACCCAGGGAACTTGGAGTGCACGTCAGGGGAGACACGGGCTGCCCACGAGGGTGGGGGGCGCGCCCACCCCCCTAGGGCGCGCCCCCAGCCTCGTGGGGCCCCCGTGGCTCCTCCGACGTACTTCTCGCACCCATATATATCGTCGTACCCTAAAACTTCCAGAACACACAATAGATCGGGAGTTCTGCCGCCAGAAGCCTCCGTAGCCACCGAAAACCAATCTAGACCCGTTCCGGCACCCTGCCGGAGGGGGCAATCCCTCTCCGGTGGCCATCTTCATCATCCCGGTGCTCTCCATGACGAGGAGGGAGTAGTTCTCCCTCGGGGCTGAGGGTATGTACCAGTAGCTATGTGTTTGATCTCTCTCTCTTGTGTTCTTGATTTGGCACGATCTTGATGTATCGCGAGCTTTGCTATTATAGTTGGTTCTTATGTTTCTCCTCCCCCTCTTATCTCTTGTAATGAATTGAGTTTCCCTTTGGAGTTATCTCATCAGATTGAGTCTTTAAAGATTTGAGAACACTTGATGTATGTCTTGCCGTGGATATCTGTGGTGACAATGGGATATCACGTGATTCACTTGATGTATGTTTTGGTGATCAACTTGCGGGTTCCGCCCATGAACCTATGCATAGGGGTTGGCACACGTTTTCGTCGTGATTCTCCGGTAGAACTTTGGGGAACTCTTTGAGGTCCTTTGTGTTGGTTGAATAGATGAATATGAGATTGTGTGATGCATATCGTATAATCATACCCACGGATACTTGAGGTGACATTGGAGTATCTAGGTGACATTAGGGTTTTGGTTGATTTGTATCTTAAGGTGTTATTCTAGTACGAACTCTAGGGCTGTTTGTGACACTTATAGGAATAGCCCAACGGATTGATTGGAAAGAATAACTTTGAGGTGGTTTCGTACCCTACCATAATCTCTTCGTTCGTTCTCCGCTATTAGTGACTTTGCAGTGACTCTTTGTTGCATGTTGAGGGATAGTTATGTGATCCAATTATGTTATTATTGTTGAGAGGACTTGCACTAGTGAAAGTATGAACCCTAGGCCTTGTTTCCTATCATTGCAATACTGTTTACGCTCACTTTTATCATTCGTTACCTTGCTGTTTTTATATTTTCAGATTACAAAAACTATCATCTACTATCCATATACCACTTGTATCACCATCTCTTCGCCGAACTAGTGCACCTATACAATTTACCATTGTATTGGGTGTGTTGGGGACACAAGAGACTCTTTGTTATTTGGTTGCAGGGTTGCTTGAGAGAGACCATCTTCATCCTATGCCTCCTACAGATTGATAAACCTTAGGTCATCCACTTGAGGGAAATTTGCTACTGTCCTACAAACCTCTGCACTTGGAGGCCCAACAACGTCTACAAGAAGAAGGTTGTGTAGTAGACATCATGATCCCACCGGTTGGAATCCTAGGAGAGTGGCCGGAGACGGAGATCCGGCAAGGACCTCCGACGCCGTTCTTGAGCGAGAGAGAGAGTCGGTGGGGAGAGAGACAAGTGAATGGGTATGGGGAGTTGGAACTCCCCTGCCCGAGTCATAACCACCCATGCACTTGTCAGCGCGGTAGCACCGCGCTTCATCACGGTAGTACTGCTCGGCGGAAGTACCGCACCTGAGCATTAGTACCGCTCTCCCAGGAGGCAGTAAAAAATTACTGCCGCGCTAGGTGCGGTAGTACCGTGCACTTCATCACAGTAGTACCATGGCTCACCGCGGTAGTACCGTGGGCTCAAGAAGAAGCAGTTTCCAAACACAAGAAAAGGGAGGTCTTCGTGAGGAAACTTCACACAAACAAAACACCACAAAACCAACTCAAACACGAAGAGAAGAAGGGGAAACACGACAACAAGAGACGACCATGAGACACTGCCTCTACAAGGAGCGGGCGGTGGCCGGAGCCACCTATGTTTGAGTCAATTGGTATGGCACCGCGAAGAATTATCCTTGGTCCCATGACCAAAACTCGTCTTTGAAGCACAAGTACCATCAAAAAAGGCTAATGTGAAAGATTTGATCAATTTATGCATAATGGGAGGAGGGAGAGTTCATTGAGAGAACAACACTCCCCCTATGTCCATGCCTACATCTAAACAAGACAACAAGTTGAGCATGGTGGGGTGTGCAAGGGTTCAAGCAACATTGCTCGAATCAATGATATTTAGCTCATGCCTTAAGTCGCGAAATCTTGCTTCATCCAACGGCTTCGTGAAAATATCTGCAAGGTTATCATGAGTGTTGACGTAGTTGAGCTCGATCTCCCCTCGCCTAATGTGATCCTGGATGAAATGATACCGAATCTCAATATGCTTCGTTTTGAAATGTTGCACCGGGTTGAGAGAAATCTTGATGGCACTTTCATTGTCACACCAAAGAGGCACTTTGTCACAAATGACACCATAATCCTTTAAGGTTTGCCTCATCCATAAGAGTTGTGCACAACAACTACCGGCCGCTACATACTCCGCTTCGGTGGATGAGAGAGACACACAACTTTTCTTTTTGGAAGACCAACTTACCAAAGAGCAACCATGGAATTGGCACCCTCCGGAAGTGGACTTCCTATCCACTTTGTCTCCCGCCCAATCCGAGTCCGAATACGCTACAAGCTTGAAGTTTGCTCCTCTTGGGTACCATAAGCCAAAGTTTGGGGTATGAGCCAAATATCGAAAGATTCGCTTGACCGCCACATAGTGACTTTCCTTAGGTGCGGCTTGAAACCGTGCACAAATTCCCACACTCAACATGATATCCGGTCTAGATGCACAAAGGTAAAGCAAGGATCCAATCATGGAGCGATATACCTTTTGATCCACAACTTTACCATTGGGATCTATGTCAAGTTGGCACTTGGTGGGCATTGGAGTGGAAGCTGGCTTGACATCACTTAGCTTGAATCTCCTGAGCATATATTGAGTGTATTTGGCTTGGTTGATGAAGGTTCCTTCTCTTCTTTGCTTCACTTTGAACCCTAGAAAGAACTTCAACTCTCCCATGGAAGACATCTTGAACTTTGAGGTCATGAGAGTGGCGAATTCCTCATTGAAAGCTTTGTTAGGGGAACCAAAGATAATGTCATCAACATATAGTTGGCATACAAACAACTCCCCTTTGACCTTCTTAGTAAAAAGAGTGGGGTCTATTAACCCAACTTCAAACCCACGATCTTGTAACAACTCGGTAAGGTGGTCATACCACGCACGTGGGGCTTGTTTAAGCCCATAGAGTGCCTTATCGAGTTGATACACATGATCGGGAAAGTAGGGATCCTAGAACCCGGGGGGTTGCTTGACATAGACCAACTCATTAATAGGACCATTAAGAAAAGCACTCTTCACATCCATTTGTTGCAACTTAAAGTTGTGATGAGAAGCATAAGCAATCAACAAACGAATGGATTCAAGGCGAGCAACGGGAGCAAATGTTTCACCGTAGTCGATGCCCTCGACTTGGGAGTAGCCTTGTGCCACCAATCTTGCCTTGTTGCGAATGATAGTCCCATGAGCATCTTTCTTGTTCTTAAATATCCACTTGGTTCCAATGACATTGTGGTTCCCTGTTGGCCTTGGCACCAATCTCCACACCTTGTTGTACTCGAAGTTGTTGAGTTCTCCATGCATGGAATTAAGCCAATCCGGATCTTTGAGTGCTTCATATACCTTTTGGGGTTCAACACAAGAGACAAACGCGTGATGTTCACAATAGTTTGCCAATTGTCTATGAGTGCTTACCCCCTTTTGAATGCTTCCATGTACATTCTTCATGAGATGACCCTTAGTGGAGAGCTTGGAAGCAATCTTGGCGGCACGACGCTCCAATTCCTCCTCGGTGGTGAGTTGAGGAGCGGTCACTTGATCATCTTGAGCGACGTCTTGAGCTTGTTCTTGATCTTGAACTTTCTCGGAGGAGAGAACTTGACCTTGGGCATCACTTGGTGTGTCAACACCATCTTGAGCATGATCTTTCCCTTGGTCTTGTTCATGAGGATGTGGGCCTTCACTTTGTTCTTCGGAAGCGTGTGGGCCTTGGGTTGGTGATGGCTCCACTTGAGTAGAGCATTGTCCTTCTCCTTCAGCCACAAGGGGTTCCTCAATGGGTAGGATAAAACCAACACCCATTCTTCTTATGGCTTGAGGAGGAATTTCATCACCTACATCACAAGTGCCACTTTGCTCCACTTGGGAGCCGTTATTCTCATCAAACTCCACGTTACACGTCTCCTCAATAAGTCCCGTGGATTTATTGAGGACACGGTAAGCATGAGAGTTTGTAGCATAACCAACAAATATGCCCTCATAAGCTCTAGCCTCAAATTTAGACAACCGAACACCTTTCTTGAGAATGAAACACTTACACCCGAACACCCGAAAGTACTTGAGGTTGGGCTTGTTACCGGTGAGTATCTCATATGGAGTCTTGTTCAAGCCCTTGCGGAGGTAGAGCCGATTGGATGCATGACACGCGGTGTTGATGGCTTCGGCCCAAAAGTTGTACGGAGACTTGAACTCTGCCATCATGGTCCTTGCCGCATCCATCAACATCCGGTTCTTCCTCTCTGCAACACCGTTTTGTTGAGGGGTGTAGGGTGCGGAATATTGATGCTTGATCCCTTCATCACTAAGAAACTCATCTAAGGTGTAGTTCTTTAACTCGGTGCCGTTGTCACTTCTTATTGTCAAGATCTTTGCATTGTGTTGACGTTGTGCTTCATTTGCAAAGTCAATGACAGTTTGTTGGGTCTTGCTCTTCCTCTTGAAGAAATACACCCAAGTATATCTTGAGTAGTCATCCACAATCACCAAGCAGTACTTCCTACCCCCAAGACTATCAAAGGATGGAGGCCCAAAGAGATCCAAGTGAAGGAGATCCAAAGGCCTCTTTGAGTAAATGATAGTCGTGGGAGGGTGAGCCTTCTCATGTAGCTTTCCTTCGATACAAGCACTGCAAGCACGATCTTTAGCAAAACTAACATTCATTAGTCCACAAACATGGTCCCCCTTGAGAAGACTTTGCAAAGATCTCATATTAACATGGGATAAATGGCGATGCCAAAGCCATCCCACATCAACTTTAGCCATTAGGCATGTCACGGTCTTAGTGGGTTGCTCCAAAAAGTTAATCACATATAGACCGTTCTCGACATGCCCAACAAAGGATACTTTAAGAGTCTTGCTCCACAAGAGGGCCACGGTATCAACATCAAATAAAGTGGCAAAGCCCATGATTGCAAGTTGACGAACGGAAAGTAAATTATATGCAAGGGGCTCAACAAGCATGACCTTCTCGATCGAGAGATCATGAGAGATGACAACCTTACCAAGTCCCAATACCTTAGAAGATGAGGCATCACCCCACTCGACATTGGTGGGCATAGATGGAATCTTGTGCACGTCCACCACCAAGTCCTTGCTTCCAGTCATATGATTTGTAGCTCCGCTATCGAGCAACCATGATCCCCCACCGGAAGCAAACACCTACAAGAAATCAATGCTTGGTTTTAGGTACCCATTTTGTAATGGGTCCTTTGATGTTAGTAACAAGGGTCTTAGGAACCCAAATAGACCATTCAATGTACTCATGGGGAGAACCAACAAATTTGGCATAGACATGCCCATCACTAGCACGACATAACACATAAGAAGGATTAAAGTCGCCGGCTTTGTTGGGAGGGGTAGCATCGCCCTTTTTGACACCGCCACCCTTCGCATTGTTCTTCTTCTCCTTGGAAGCACTCTCTCCCTCCTTCACAAAAGTTTGCTTGATAGGAGGAGGTCGTTTGGTCTTGTTATCCTTCTTCTTGTTCTTGGGGTTGGGTGCGAACCCAATCCCCTCCTTGGCCACAACTTCCTTTTGATTTCTCAAAAGGTCGTTTAGGTTCTTCTCACATTGTATGCATGACACAAGGCCTTTCTCAAGTTGCTCCTTCAACTTAACATTCTCCTCAATAAGATTCACATGCTCACAACAAGGGTTAGTAGCATTTGCATTATCAATTAATACCATATGAGGAAATGTGTCTTTCTCCTTGGTTAGCTTCACTTGGAGTTGATCATGAGACTCCTTGAGGGTAGCATGAACACCCTTCAAGACTTTGTGAGCCTTGTCGAGAATGTCAAACTCCTCTTTGAGTCTAGCAAAATCAACCCCAAGTTTTTCCTTCTCGGAGTTTAGCACACGAGAAACAACAAGCGCATGATCAAGATCTTTCTTTAAGTTAGCATGATCATCGTTGTGAGACTCCTCAAGAGCCAAACGAAGACCACGCTCTTCCTCAAGAGCATTGGAAAGATCCGAAATCTTATCGGCATAGTCATGACTATGCCCCTCCATCTTAGAGATGGTATCTTCGTGAGCCTCGATCATGTCATTGGCTTCACCAAGTTGTTCCAAGAGAGCAACAAAGTGCGTCTTGGATTTACCCTTGAGTTTACCCATAAAGGCCTCAAAGTCATTCACCTTCACATTAGTTCCCCCATGTTCATCAATGCAATCCGTCGAAGAAGGATGATTAATGATGGTAGTCTTGGTGTTAGGGGTTACCTTGTTGGTGGCTTTAGCCATAAGGCACTTGGCGGCGATGCTCTCATTGGGTGAGTCGAAGAGAGACACCCATGGAGTCGTCGCAATGGCAACGGAGTCCATGGCAACTGAATCACCATCTTCATCATCGTCATCATCCTCATTGTACTCTTCTTGTACCACCAATGCCTTGGGAGGAGTCTTCTTGGTGAAGTTGCTCTTGTTGGGGAACGACTTGGCCTTGTCCTTTCGGATGAGCTTGCCACCATTGTCTTCCCTCTTCTCATAAGGGCACTCCGCAACAAAGTGGCTTACATTGCCACAATTGAAACAAGTCCTCACTCATTGCTTGCCCTTTGTGCCACTTGAATTGTTCTTGTTGAAGTTGGGCCTTGAGTTCTTCTTGGTCCAAAATTGCCTTGAAACAAGGGCCATGTGTTCATGATAGGCATACTTTGTATCTTCGAGGTTGCTCTCCTCTTCTTCCTCTTCGTCCTCTTCCTCCATACTAACCTTGGCCTTTAGAGCAAGGTTGGGTTTCTTTACTCTTTGAGAGCGAAGTACCGCATTGTCGGCGGTCTTGTCCAAGATGCTCATTGCAACGAACTCATCCAACACATCACTTGAGGAGAAGGTGTGGAAGTCCGGCCTTTGACGAATGATGGAGGACATGGCTTTGTGGTAGGGCATCATTGCCTTGAGGAATTTGCGCTTGATCCAATTGTCATCCGTGTCCTTGCTTCCATGATCTCGGAGCGAGACCGCGAGTTTGGTTACCCTCCGATAGAGCTCACGAGGTTCTTCATCTTCTTTCATTGCAAACTCATCGGCTTCATCTTGCACCACTTCATAGTTGGAGTGTTGAATGGTTGCGCTTCCCCGGTAGAGGGAAACCACTTGGCGCCAAGCATCTTTGGCCAAGAAGTAAGGCCGGAGATGAGGAAGGTCTTCGGGTGGGATAGCTTCTTGAATGATGAAGAGAGAATTCTCATTGAATTGATTATCCACGACTTCTCTAGGAGTGAAGTTGCTTCGGTCATGCAGATAGAAACCTTCTTCAATGATTCTCCAAAGGTTAGTGTTCACATAATTTAAATGACGCTTAAAACGATAGACACAAGAGTCAAATTCAACATCTTCTCAATCTTAGGGGCCACCCCGGCATGATTCAAATGAGTGGAAGGGAGAGGTCCACCATAGACAAGTGGAGGTTCCACATGGGCAAAGATGTCGGTGCCACTCTTACCACTAGTAGGAAGGGCTTTCTCGCTAGTAGCTTCCCCCTTGTCGGAGGTAGCATCCGTCACCTTGTTGGCGGGATCACCCACTTTCAATGGTGCGGTGGAAAGTTTAAGCTCTTCCAAGAAATCTTTAAACATGCTTTTGACCTCGGTCGTCATGGAGGTTTTGAATGTGTCCAACGCCACATTGAACTCCTCATGAGAGACCGCGGTTCCCCCATCACCCGTAGAAGATACCGGATTTGCACCGGAATGCTCCTCCTCACCTTCTCCGACGTTAACCATACTCTTCGGGCAGTAAAGTCCTTAATAAAGAGACAAGGCTCAAATACCAATTGAAAGGATCGATATAGTTGACTAGAGGGGGGGTGAATAGGCAAATAACAATTTTTATATTTTCTTTAACAATTTAAACTTTGCATCAAAGTAGGTTGTCTAGAGATGCAACTAAGTGAGAAACCTATATGATGCAACAAAGATAAGTACACAAGAAAGCAAGAGATATATCACAAATAAGCTTGCACAAGTAAAGGCAAGAGATAACCAAGAGTGGAGCCAGTGGAGACGAGGATGTGTTGCCGAAGTTCCTTCCCTTTGAGGGGAAGTACGTCTCCGTTGGAGCGGTGTGGAGGCACAATGCTCCCCAAGAAGCCACTAGGGCCACCGTATTCTCCTCACGCCCTCACACAATGCGAGATGCCGTGATTCCACTATTGGTGCCTTTGGAGGCGGCGACCGAACCTTTACAAACAAGGTTGGGGCAATCTCCACAACTCAATTGGAGGCTCCCAACGACACCACGAAGCTTCACCACAATGGACTATGGCTCCGCGGTGACATCAACCGTCTAAGGTGCTCAAACACCCAAGAGTAACAAGATCCGCAAGGGATTAGTGGGAGGAATCAAATTTCTCTTGGTGGAAGTGTAGATCGGGGCCTTCTCAACCACTCCCGAGCAAATCAACAAGTTTGATTGGCTAGGGAGTGAGATCGGGCGAAAATGGAGCTTGGAGCAACAATGGAGCTTAGGGTTGGAATAGGAAGTCAACTAGAGGAATAAGCCACCCCTTTTATAGCTGAGGACAAAAATCCAACCATTACCCACCTACCAGCCCGCGACCAGCGGTACTACCGCCCCAGACCAGCGGTACTACCGCAAGGCCATGCAGTACTACCGTGAGCAACCACGGTACTACCGCAGCAGCAGCAGCAGCAGTAGCTAGGGCAGAGCTATAGCACAAGGGCTGAGGACGGTACTGCCGCAGGCGCGGTACTACCGCTCCCCCTTGCGGTACTACCGCAAGGCAGGAAACCCCTAGCCTGGGAAGAGCTCGGATGAAAAAAAATACATCCGTGCCTACTTCTGCTGGAAAACGGACGAAGCAAAAACCCGACATAGTACTACCGCAGAGGAGCGGTACTACCGCCTGGCAGCTGAGCCATGCCGCGCACGGTACTACCGCGCAAGGGATGCGGTACTACCGCGGTGGCGTGGATGTAAAAAATTACATCCGCCCCTACTACCGTGAAGGAGCGGTACTTGGCCTGGGGGCCACGGTACTACGGCTCCAGAGGAGCGGTACTACCGTGGGCACCTGTGGTACTACCGCGCCGTAGTATGGTACTACCGCGGGTGCCTACGGTACTACCGCTCCAGGGAGCGGTACTACTGCAAGCCCATCAACAACAGCCAGGACAAGGCAAAGAGGATAAACGGAGGATGCTCCAAAGTGCAGGGGAAAGGAGGAGACAAGGAAGAAAACATGTATGTGATGATTCCACCCTAACCTCTCCAACGCGGACCCCCTCTTAATAGTACGGCTTTCCTACGACGCAAATCCACCAAAAAGAAACGTAGAAAAACGTCGTCTTCAATAGTCTTCCAGGGGCACCAAACCGTCTTGTGCCTAGCGATGAAACGTCTGGGAAACTCAAGGCACACGATTAGTCCGCAAAAGCATTGTCATCAATCAGCAAAACACCTTAGGGATAAAAATGCCCTTACAAAGTGCTTCGTTCTTTTTTCTTTCCATGTTGTTTCACATGATTCACTGTGTTGATCTAACTGTTTGGGTATGTCTTCTTGTTTGCAAACAGAGAATTCCTAGAGCAACGAGGGAGTCGTTCAACAATCCGGGCGACCGCGGCCAAGTTTCTCTTACCATGCGCAGCCTTGGTGTGAATGAACCTGCTCAATATACCGTAAGTACAAAGGATGGTCGCATGATGATTGATGATAAAGGATGGTCAAGGTTCAAATCTAAATCATATCTTGCGGTAGGGGATGATGTCAAAATCAAATTTTCTTGGCAAGGAGAGCTGGTCCAAATCAACTTTGAAATTCTTCAGTAGCAGCACGCAACTGCCGAACTGATCTATCCTCCGAGAGATTTTGATGTAATAATCTGGCATGGTGAAACAAGTGTCCTATGTGTATAAGTAGTACGACAGTATTATTTATCACATGGTATATCGTTGATAGAATTGCAACTCTGATTGTTGGTTAGGAACTGTCGTTCGATTTCATTCCAACAGCTGCCGTGCTTTATTCAATTCTGTGTATTCGCCTTGCGACAACATCTAAAACCAGTGCCGTACCGATCGCTTGCAATATGAAAAGTGCTGAGGTAGAACACATGGGCCCCCAAACATGCAGGGTCGGCCTGCGGCCCAAAGTCCAGAACCATGAGCCTATCTGAGTATTATATTCTCAGCTGAACCCCCATAAAAAAAGCTGAACCCCCATAATGCCCGTACGTTGCAGAGGGAGTATATTTCTCGGCAAGGTGAGCCTTTGATATAAAAGATTTGTATATTTCTTTACAGAGGGAGTATCTCTCTATCAAAAAAATATATTTATGTGTAACTAGTTACTCCTGTCTTTCTACTTCCTTTCGCTGATATGTGGGGCAACCGGCAACAGGGTCCACATGCCATATGCACAAATTAGAGTGCACAACTTCATGGTAGACACACCCCGGTCGTAGCGCCGTAGTAATGCCCAATGAGCCATCAAATCATAACCCCCCCTTTCCAGCTTTAGCAGTAAGCTAGACGGACGAAGCGGCAATATTTCACTGGGCCTGAATCCCCTTCTCCCTCGTCTGCTTGTTTAGAGAAAACCCCCTCTCGACGATTGCATGGGGTTTTCTCATGGAGAACCAGGTACGAATTCTTCATCCATCCCCGATAAATCCAAGTCCCTTGGTAGGTAATCCTAGGATGGAAGCCGCCGCCGTTGATGCATATTTCTTCCTACTGAATCTAGTGTGTTTCATTTATAGTGCCCAAAGTGCGAGTACCCTACAGGTTTCTGCGCCCTCGGCGAGATGCCACACTTGTTCCTTCTCATCCTAACACAGCATTTGGAACGCGCACAGTATGTTCCTAGAATCCTCTTTTCTATCCGGGAGGGTGGTTTTTTTTAACATGCTGTGTTCTCATATTATTTTTCCTGCAGTGTATTATTTGCTCTGCCAGAACACATGTACTCAAGATGCTCGGCCTTGCCATAACTGAATACACTAGTTTAATGGTCACAGTGAAGACAAGCCATGGATATAAGTTCCGAGTTGGGTTCATGAACCAAGAAGATCGCTGCTTTTTTTATGGCCGAACTTGGATAAACTTTCTCAAGTGTTACGGACTGAAAATTGGCGCACGAATGTTGATGGAAATAGTAGAACCTGGTCTCATCTTCACTGCGATCTTCCACCCCGACGTCGTTCCAATTGTTCATCCATGTTAGTTTTGTATCTGGTTCTTGCTTGTTGCCTCGATTACTTCTTAATCCACCTATTATGTCTAACTAATCACAATTTAACTTTAGAAGTAGCAACGAATCTCTCACGAAGATGCTACTTCTAACTAATATTTTCTTATAATTGGTGGCACGTGTAGGTTTTTTTAGAGTTAAGCAGTCTGCTCGTTTGTTACTCTGTAATAACTCGGCTATTACTAATGGCACTGAAGTTGACTGGATCGACATCCAGAAGTTCCTACACTTTATTGATCGTCTTGAGGTCCTTGTGGGGCGTTTCAATGGTGGAAGGCCACGTGGGATATGTGTGCCACTGTTGCACTCGTTGAACAGGTCCAACTGTGTCGAGAAACTTATGGTATGAGTTGTTTTCTGTTATATATGTTGTTCATAAACTAATGCTTATACACAGTTTTACAGCTGTGATCTTCTTGAAACAGGAACTGCCGAGTTCTATTGTTCCTATACAGATGCCTGACCATGGTCGGGTCAGACTTGCGCTTGGTCACAACATGATGTTTATGTCGACCTACTCAATTCCCCTTGGAGGTGAAAAGATACTTATTCATGGGTGGTCTCAAATAATGAAGGCCCGTCCATCTTGGAGAATAGGAAAGAAGATTATGTTCATGCTTTTCCATGGCTCTAAAGCGAATATCCTGTTTATTGACCACGTTGCGAGATGAAGCCGCTTTCAGAAGGTTGTGGATGCGCGGGGTGGCGCCTGGGCCTTGTCCTGGGGCTTGGCGGCCTCACCCTTGGTTAACTGTAGGCAAAGTAGCACTGTTCGAGGCGTGCTTTGTACGGTTGAACCTGTATAAGTACTCATACTGCTTTCAGCTTTGGTTGTTAAGTGCCCCTGCTGGTTTCAGTTAAGGTTGTTAAGTACTCCTGCTGCTTTTACAGTCTGTCGTGTTTCTTCAGTCCTGTCTTCCTCCAGCCGCCAAAACCAAACCAGCGCCGGCGGGGCCGCCTGCTTTCGCCTCCCACGGCTGGCTGCGCCTTAGCGCACGCATCGCCGCCCCACCGTCTCCTAAATCGTTAACACCGACGTCCTCCGCGCGCTTTGGTGCGCTCGCCGCGGCGCCTCCCTCTCGCGTTGTCAACATGGTCAACAAACAACAGGAATCGGCAGAAGTACGTGGAGAGGATGACAGTAGGGGCCCACCACGTTAGCGTATGGAAAAATAAAATGCTTCCTCCTAGTGTTTTCCTGACATCTGGGACCCACGACATTGTGAGCGTATATAGTCAATAGACAAGAGAACAGCACAAGATCGACTGACACCTGGGACGTAGCTACTCGAGCAATATTTGTTTTTGTTTGGTATTGTTGAGACGGAGCAGGGTTTGAACTGGGCTGTGGCCCGTCTAGCCCAGGCTTATATTTTATGTTCACCATGTGACCAGCCCAGCTATTTTTTCTTTGTGAAAATGAGCCCAGTTTATTTTTCTGAAGAATACCCAATCCAGGCCTACTTATTTTTCTATGCACTGATGGGCTGCAACTCTTTCAAGACGCCTGCAAATCTTGAAAGTAATATGAAATGGGTTGTAAATATAAAAACAGATGACAAATTGGCAATTACTTTATAATTTCAGAATTTTTTCACATTTTCAGATTCCTATTTCATTGGGCATTAACAATTTAAATATATCTTCAAAGTACTTTAAATCTGGCTCGACATTTCGGTATTAAAAATAGTTTGGAACCCACAGAAATATGCGAAATTGGCCCTGGCCAACCAAAAAATGACTGCAATAAATTGCATAAGAAGTTGCCATGAGCTATATATAAATTATTAAAAAAAGAGGGAGTGGTCTGACTTGTGGGCTGCTACCTCTTGAGCACTGCGTTGGATTTCCCCGAAGAGGAGAGGATGATGCAGCAAAGTAGCGTAAGTATTTCCCTCGGTTTTTGAGAACCAAGGTATCAATCCAGTAGGAGGCTACACGCGAGTCCCTCGTACCTACACAAAAACAATAGCTCAACACAACCAACACGATTAGGGGTTGTCAATCCCTTCACGGTCACTTACGAGAGTGAGATCTGATAGATGATAGATGATATTTTTGGTATTTTTGGTATAGAGATGCAAAGTGAAAAGTAAAAGGCAAAGTAAAAAAGCAAAGAAATAATAAAGTGATGGAGATTGATATGATGAGAATATACCCGGGGGCCATAGGTTTCACTAGTGGCTTCTCCCAAGAGCATAAGTATTCTATGGTGGGTGAACAAATTACTGTTGAGCAATTGACAGAATTGAGCATAGTTATGAGAATATCTAGGTGTGATCATGTATATAGGCATCACGTCCGAGACAAGTAGACCGACTCCTGCCTGCATCTACTACTATTACTCCACTCATCGACCGCTATCCAGCATGCATCTAGAGTATTAAGTTAAAACAGAGTAACGCCTTAAGCAAGATGACATGATGTAGATGGATAGTTTCATGCAATATGATAAAAAACCCCATCTTGTTATCCTCGATGTCAACAATACAATACGTGCCTTGCTGCCCCTTCTGTCACTGGGAAAGGACACCACAAGATTGAACCCAAAGCTAAGCACTTCTCCCATTGCAAGAAAAACCAATCTAGTAGGCCAAACCAAACTGATAATTCGAAGAGACTTGCAAAGATAACCAATCATACATAAAAGAATTCGGAGAAGATTCAAATATTATTCATAGATAGACTTGATCATAAACCCGCAATTCATCGGTCTCAACAAACACACCGCAAAAAGAAGATTACATCGAATAGATCTCCACGAGAGAGGGGGAGATCATTGTATTGAGATCCAAAAATAGAGAAGAAGCCATCTAGCTACTAACTATGGACCCGAAGGTCTGAGGTAAACTACTCACACTTCATCGGAGAGGCTTTGATGATGATGTAGAAGCCCTCCGTGATCGATTCCCCTTCCGGCGGAGATCCGGAACAGGCCCCAAGATGGGATCTCGTGGATACAGAAAGTTGCGGCGGTGGAATTAGGTTTTTGGCTCCGTCTCTGATCGTTTGGGGTACGTAGGTATATATAGTAGGAAGGAGTACGTCGGTGGAGCTTCGAGGGGCCCACGAGGCAGGGGGCGCGCCCTCCACCCTCGTGACCGCCTCGTGGCTTTCTTGACGGAGGGTCCAAGTCTCATGGGTCTTATCTGATGATAAAATCACGTTCCCGAAGGTTTCATTCCGTTTGGACTCCGTTTGATATTCCGTTTCTCTGAAACACTGAAATAGGCAAAAACAGCAATTCTGGGCTGGGCCTCCGGTTAATAGGTTAGTCCCAAAATAATATAAAAGTGGAAAATAAAGCCCAATATAGTCCAAAATAGTAGATAATATAGCATGGAGCAATAAAAAATTATAGATACGTTGGAGACGTATCAGGCATCCCCAAGCTTAATTCCTGCTCGTCCTCGAGTAGGTAAATGATAAAAACAAATTTTTTGATGCAGAGTGCTACTTGGCATAATTTTAATGTAATTCTTCTTAATTGTGGTATGAATATTCAGATCCGAAAGATTCAAGACAAAAGTTCATATTGACATAAAAATGATAATACTTCAAGCATACTAACTAAGCAATTGTGTCTTCTCAAAATAACATGACCAAAGAAAGTTCATCCCTACAAAATCATATGGTTTAGTCATGTTTCATTTTTGTAACGCCCGGGTAATCAAGCTACAGTAATCCAACGATAATCATGCCACGTCACCCCGGTTACTATTGATAATCTACCGTTAGGCCAAAACCGAGTGAAATTCAAACATTAAAATAAAGTTAAATTATAAAAGTTTCAAAATATTAAACTAAAATGTTTGGAGTGTGCAGTTAAATGCCAGGGTAATTATAATGAAACAAACACATTTTTATAAAATGCCTAAATAATTTAAAATGATTTAAAACAGAAGAGGAAATAAAGAAAAGGAAAACAGGAAACAAAACAAAAAAAAGAGAGAAAACCCCCTGGGCCGTGGCCCAACTGGGCCAACCCCCAGGCCCAGCCGGCCGGCCCGCTACCCCCCTCCATAACCCCCACCAGGGGGGAAACCCTAATCGGCCACCACCCATTCCCCCCCCACGACGCGCCCCCCTTCTCCCCCGATCCAGATCGGATCGGGCTCGACGCCGCCGGCTCGCCCTCATCGCCGCCGAACGCCGTCGCCTCCCCTTCCCCGCCTGGACCTCGCCGGCGCCCTTCCCCACCGGCCTGCTCCCCCACGTCGACGTCGTCCCCGCTCGCCCCACTCGCTCCCTCCCCCTCCCCCCGATCCAGTTCTGGATCGGGATCGGGCCGACGCCCCGCGCCCCCCCCCCCACAACGCTGCCACCCCGTCGGCCTCATCCCGACCCCGCCGCCTCTCCGTGGACGCCGCCATCGCCCCGCGTGCCTCGACCTCCTCCTCGCCCCGTGCCGAGGCCGCCGTTCCAGCGCCGCGCCCCCGACCTCGTTGCTCGCCGCCCGGAGCCACCCCACCGCCGCTGCCGTCCTCTTCATCACCGCACCCCGCCACGCTCGTCGTCGCCGTCTTCCTCCTCAAACCCCCGCTGCCACTTCCCTACAGGCTCCCGGTGAGGCCCCCGGCCTCTTCCTCCCCCTCGTCCCCGTGGACGCGGTCGAGCTCCACCCGCGTGCGCGCGCCCGACCGCACGCCCGGCGACCTCTGGCCGCGCCCGCGCCACGTTCCCGACCGGCTAGTGCCCGCCGCGGCCCCACGCTCTCTTGCACCCGCCCGTGCCGGCCACCGCTCGCATGGCCTCACCCCCTCGCCCCGCATCGCCATCTCCGGCCTCCCCCTGACGCCCAGGCCGTGCCCGCTTGCCCCCCCCCCCCTCGCGCCGGCTGGCCATGGCCGCGCCCGTGGCCTCTTCCCCTATCGCGTGGTCGGCGCGGCCCCGCCGCTCGCCGGAGCTGGCCGGCCCTTCCCATACGGGCGACCCGGTGGCCTCCGCCTGCGCCCCGGGTTCCCATACGGGTGCCCGCACGCTCACGGGGGCTTCGCCCCAGCAACCGCGCCCGCTAGCGCCCGAACCCGCTAGGCCCCCTGGGGCCACTGACATGGGGGCCCCAGCCCCAGAACGTTTTATTAAAAAAAGGAATAAAAAAAATTAAAATAAAATAAATATAATTAATAAAAATAAAAATGATTTAATTAAATTAATTATTAATTAATTAATTAATTAAGAAATTAATTAAGTTAATTAATCCGGTTTAATTAACTTAATTAACTAGTTAAGTTTAATTAAACTGTAATTAGATTAACCTAAACCCTAATTAACCTAATTAGAGGATGACAGGTGGGTCCCCCCTGGACCCACATGTCAGGTTGACCAAGTCAACTCTGTTGACTGCTGATGTCAGCATGACATCATGCTAATGTCATTAAATCATTTTCGAATTAATTAAATAATTAATTAAATCTCAGAAATTAATAAAATCTTTAGAAAATCATATCTTTTAATCCGTAACTCGGATTAAAATATTTTCAACATGAAAGTTGCTCAGAACGACGAGGCAAATTTGAATACGCAGCCCGTTTATCCGCCACGCGTCCCTAGCATAGTGAACCTGCAACATTTCACCTCCAGTTCATCTGTCCGAAAACGCGGAACCCCGGGGATACTTTCCCGGATGTTTTCCCCCCTTCGCCGATATCACCTATCCCTGCGTTAGGTCACCCCTAGCAACGTATTGCCGCGTCTTGCTTTGTGTTACATTTGATTGCTCTGTTATTTATTTTGTTCCCCCTCCGTTACTTCTTTCCGGTAGACTACGAGACCGACGTTGCTGCTGCCCAGTACGACTACGGAGTTGACGACCCCTCTCTCTTGCCAGAACAACCAGGCAAGCCCCCCCTTTGATCACCAGATATCGCCTACTCTTCTCTATACTGCTTGCATTAGCGTAGTGTAGCATGTTACTGCTTACAGTTAATCCTATACTGCTGCATAGCCTGTCCTTGCTACTACTGTTGTTACCTTTACCTGCTATCCTACTGCTTAGTATAGGATGCTAGTGTTCCATCAGTGGCCCTACACTCTTGTCCGTCTGCCATGCTATACTACTGGGCCGTGATCACTAGGGAGGTGATCACGGGTATATTACTACATACTTTATACATGATACATGTGGTGACTAAAGACGGGTCGGCTTGAGGAGCACCCGCGAGTGGATCTTTGAGGCGGAGCGACAGGGCAGGTTCCGACCACCTAGGAGAGAGGTGGGCCTGGCCCTGGTCGACGTTCGCGGATACTTAACACGCTTAACGAGATCTGGGTATTTGATCTGAGTTTGGCCATTTGGTCTATACGCACTAACCATCTACGCGGGAGTAGTTATGGGTATCCCGGCGTCGTGGTATCAGCCGAAGCCTTCGTGACGTCAGCGACTGAGTGGCGCGCGCCGGATTGGAACGTAAGCCTGCTCTTGTATTAAGGGGGCTAGTTCTGCTTCCGGCCGCGTACGCAACGTGCAGGTGTGCTAAGGGCGATGGGCCCAGACCCCTGTGCGCTTAGGTTTAGACCGGCGTGCTGACCTCTCTGTTGTGCCTAGGTGGGGCTGCGACGTGTTGATCTTCCGAGGCCGGGCATGACCCAGGAAAGTGTGTCCGGCCAAATGGGATCGAGCGTGTTGGGGTATGTGGTGCACCCCTGCAGGGAAGTTAATCTATTCGAATAGCCGTGATCTTCGGTAACAGGACGACTTGGAGTTGTACCTTGACCTTATGACAACTAGAACCGGATACTTAATAAAACACACCCTTCCAAGTGCCAGATACAACCGGTGGTCGCTCTCTCACAGGGCGACGAGGGGAGGATCATCGGTTAGGATTATGCTATGCGATGATACTTGGAGGACTTCAGTCTACTCCCTTCTACATGCTGCAAGACGGAGGCTGCCAGAAGCGTAGTCTTCGAAAGGATTAGCTATCCCCCTCTTATTCTGGCTTTCTGCAGTTCAGTCCACCGATATGGCCCTTTACACATTTACCCATGCATATGTAGTGTAGCTTCTTGCTTGCGAGTACTTTGGATGAGTACTCACGGTTGCTTTCTCCTTCTTTCCCTCTATCCCTTCTACCTGGTTGTCGCAACCAGATGTTGGAGCCCAGGAGCCAGACGCCACCGTCGACAACGACCCCTACTACACCGGAGGTGCCTACTACTACGTGATGCCCGCTGACGACGACCAGGAGTAGTTAGGAGGATCCCAGGCAGGAGGCCTGCGCCTCTTTCGATCTGTATCCCAGTTTGTGCTAGCCTTCTTAAGGAAAACTTGTTTAACTTATGTCTGTACTCAGATATTGTTGCTTCCGCTGACTCGTCTATGATCGAGCTCTTGTATTCGAGCCTCGAGGCCCCTGGCTTGTAATATGATGCTTGTATGACTTATTTTATTTGTAGAGTTGTGTTGTGATATCTTCCCGTGAGTCCCTGATCTTGATCGTACACGTTTGCGTGTATGATTAGTGTACGATTAAATCGGGGGCGTCACAAGTTGGTATCAGAGCCGACTGCCTGTAGGAATTCCCCTTCCACACTCCTTGGCCGAAGTCGAGTCTAGACATTGCAAAAACTTTTACTAACTTGGCTGTGTGCCTTACGGGCCCACGTCGCCATCGGGTGATATTAGGATCTTTTACTCCTCGACCTTTACTCTGGGACTCTGAACTCTCTTCTACTTGGGTTAAACGAATTTACCAACTCTGACACTAGGATCCCGTTACGACATTCACCCCAAAGTTGGATAAGCCCTAGTTATTCTTTAGAGTAGTACTTGAACATTATCCACATTGTCATTTGACTCCTGTGAAAACATCTTTGTTTTCAGATGGAACCCACGAGGCAGGTCGTGCGCCACACAACGGCCATTGGTGCCTCAGGATCACCTGCTGTGTTGGTTGAGATGATGACCTATCTGGGTTATCGGTGGCACCCTGAGTACACCGTCTATGAGGAGTATCAGGATTTCAACCAGGAGCAGTACTGTGCCATCGTCCACCTCTACTCTCGGGAGTATGACTCCACTACCATGCTGCACACTGCTCATGGTGTTGGAGTGACTATCGATATGGCGGTCCACGATGCTGCTTATGCTGCTCTGACACGTCTCCGTGGAGAGTATCAGGAGTTGGATACCTCCCCCTTCAGGCACATTGCTATCGCATCCGATGTTGGTGCGGAGGGTTACTACACTGCTGCCTACTCCACTGTCACCCAAGAGCCCTTCTACCATCAGAACCTGGTTCTGCATGCTGATGGGCTGGATCGAGCTAACCGAGCTCTTCGCCACGAGTTGTACACCACTCGTCAGCACCTCTACCATGCTCTGACGATGTTGCACCCCTTCGTCGGATCTGGGGAGCTGTCGCGTTCTGCTATCTACCCAGCCAGGACCGTGATGCCCCAGGGTGTCGGTTGGCCAGATGTGGGAGGCTACTCTCCTGCATTGGGTCCTCTCCTGCCACCTGCGCATCGGGTTCCGCACCAGAGTATCCGTGGGCCCCAGGCTACTCGCGTGGAGGTCTTCCCTTCGCGTCACTACCAGCTGTCGGGCTACACCTACCTCCGCAGTACCGCATGGGACTGACGTAGACTTGCTTGTTAGTGTTAGCTACATTCGCCGCGAGCCTGTGTGCCGCCTATGATGTCTTAGTCTATGTACCAGACTCTGTGTAACGAACTCCATGCATGATCTCTTTTGTAAGATATGCCGACTACTATGTAGTATCTATCGTGCTGCTTTCGTTGTGCATGTTTCATCATGAATGATTCTCGTCTTTGCACATTTCTCAATACTGAACTACCCCTGTTATATATTAGCAGGATGGTTAGACCAGGTGGTCGTGGTCGTGGTGGCAACGCCCCACCACCGCCTGAGTACATGGCTGGGATGATGCAACAGTTTGAGCTGAATCGTCAGTTCATGGAGAATATTATGGCTCAGTTTCCTCGCCCCAATATGAACCAGCAGCCAACCCAAGTGACCCTGCAGGATTTCATGCGCCTGAACCCAACTGTGTACCGCAGCTCAACTCAGCCTCTGGATGCTGATGACTGGCTCCGTGACATCACCTATGAGATGGAGTCTGCTGATGTAGCCCCTGCCAGCTATGTCACCTTTGCTTCCTTCTTCCTGAAAGGACCCGCAGCTCAATGGTGGGATAGCCACAGGCGTACTCTGCCAGCTGGAACAATCATCACCTGGCCAGACTTCCAAGCTGCCTTCCGTGCTCGCTTCATTCCTCAGGGAGTTATGGACCGGAAGAAGCGTGAGTTCCGCAACCTCACCCAAGGCAATAAAACTGTGGAAGCTTACCAGCGGGAGTTTCTTGACTTGTCCCGCTATGCTGAAGAAGACATCGCAACTGATGCACGCAGACAGGAGAAGTTCCGTGATGGCCTTCAAGCTGACATCAAGCTCGCACTTCTAGTGCACGACTTTGCTGATTTCGCCACTCTGGTGAACAAAGGCATCAACGTCGAAACTGGTCTGCAGGAATACCAGAGCTCTCACAAGCGCAGCCGTGACACGGGCTCATCTTCGGGCCCGTCCTCGCAGAAGCGCAAGATATGGATCCCCAACAGCATGTACCAGCCGGATGCACCTGCCCCAAGGCAGTCCTATGCTGCACCTCGTCTGCCTGCTCCTCCAACTAGGCAGACAAGACTTCCAGCTCCACCACCACAAGCTCCTGTTCCCACTCCCAATAATGGCCTCTGCTACAAGTGTGGTCAGCCAGGTCACCGTGCTAGGGATTGCAATCAAAACCAGAATCAACTGGCCCTCCCAGCAACTGGCCGTGGAAGCAACCAGCCTCGCAACAACAGTGCCAAGTCTTATGGTCGTGTTCATGCCAACCATGTTGATCTCAATGAAGTTCTAGACCAGCCGGCTACCGTGATGGGTACACTCCTCGTAAACTCAGTACCTGCATCTGTTTTATTCGATTCAGGGGCATCGCATTCATTCATGTCAGAAGATTTTGCATACAAGCATGACGTTAAATGTGAGGAGATGAACGCTTCGGTATTGGTAAAAACCCCCGTGGGACAATGTCAAACCTCACTGGTTGGCATCGATGTCCCCGTGGAAATCGAAGGGCTGGAATTCTATGCCTCTCCCATTATCCTGAAGTAGTCTAACATCGACCTCATTCTGGGAATGGATTGGTTGAAAGCGCATACTGCTTCTATAGTTTGCGCCACTAAGGTCGTCCATCTGCTACACCCTTCTGACGAAATAATAGCTTACCAAGCTCATCTAGTTCAGAACGCCGAGGCACGTCTTTATGCCTTGAATGCGTTGAACGCTGCACCACTCGAGGGCATTGAAAACATTCCCGTCGTTCGTGAATTCCAAGATGTCTTCCCAGAAGAACTTCCAGGGATTCCCCCTGCTAGAGCTGTCGAATTCATCATCGACTTGAAACCCGGCACCACCCCTATAGCCAAACGACCCTATAAGATGCCGCCGCATGAACTCATTGAGCTTAAGGAGGAAATCGACAAATCTCTCGTCAAAGGTTTCATTCGTCCTAGTTGCTCTCCTTGGGGAGCACCTTCTCTCTTTGTTAAGAAAAAGGATGGGACAAACCGATTAGTCCAAGACTACCGTCCTATAAACCAAGCTACCATTCAGAATAAATATCCTCTTCCTCGGATCAATGATCTTTATGATCAACTGGCTGGCTCATCAGTGTTCTCCAAACTCGACTTGAGGTTGGGTTACCACCAGATCCGTGTTCGTGAAGAGGACATCCCAAAAACCGCCTTCGTGACTCGGTATGGATCATACGAGTACACCGTCATGTCATTCGGTTTAACGAATGCTCCAGCCACCTTCTCTCGTCTGATGAATTATATATTCATGGATTACCTCGACAAGTTCGTCGTGGTTTATCTGGACGATATCCTTGTATTTTCCAAGAACGAGGAAGAACATGCTGGACATCTGCGTCTTGTGCTAGAGAAGCTTCGAGAACATCAACTGTATGCTAAGTATTCCAAGTGTGAATTCTGGCTCCCCGAAGTAACCTATCTTGGGCATGTCATCTCCAAGGATGGTATTGCCGTCAACCCTGAACGAGTTCAGGCTATACTCGATTGGACTCCTCCGAAGAATGTGAAGCAAGTCCGAAGTTTTCTCGGTCTCGCCAGCTATTGCCGTCGATTCGTCGAGAACTTCTCCAAGATTGCCAGGCCTCTGACTAATTTGTTGCATAAGGGTGTCAAGTTCGACTGGACAGACAAGTGTCAAGAAAGTTTCCAGGCGCTCAAAGACAAGTTGACTTCTGCCCCCGTACTTGCTCCACCTGATACTAAGAAGGACTTCGTCATTTACTGCGACGCTTCCCGTCAAGGATTAGGCTGTGTCCTAATGCAAGAGCGCAGAGTGATTGCTTATGCCTCTCGTCAACTGCGCCCTCACGAAGAAAACTACCCGGTTCATGACCTCGAGCTTGCTGCTGTCATTCATGCACTGAAGCAGTGGCGACATTACCTTCTCGGTAATCGTTGCGAGATCTTCACCGACCATCAAAGTCTGAAGTATCTGTTTACTCAGCCAGACCTGAACCTCCGTCAGCAAAGATGGATGGAGACTGTTGCAGACTTTGACGTGGATATATCATATACCCCCGGCAAGGCTAATGTAATGGCTGATGCCCTGAGCCGCAAGTCTTACTGCAACCACCTCCAGGTCCACAAAGTTCAGCCCTCGCTTACCGAAGAATTTAGAAGGCTGAACCTCCATATTGTTCCCCCGGGATCACTCGCTCCCCCTCCCGAAGGTTTCCCCAAACAGAACCTCCATGTTGTTCCCAAGGGTTCTCTCAATACCCTGGTTGCGAAACCAGATCTTGTGGACACCATCAAATGGATACAGAAGTGTGACGATGAAGTCCTCAAGATTAAGCGCGACCTCAAAAGGGGGAAGCCCTCATTCTTCACGATCGCCGACGATGGCGCCTTGTATTTCAAAGGCCGCTTAGTGGTACCATGTTCGAAGAAAAACCTGGATAAGACTAAAAGGGTTATGCAAGAAGCCCATGATACGCCTCTGTCCATCCATCCTGGTAGTACAAAGATGTACCAGGATATTCGTCAAAGATTCTGGTGGTCTAATATGAAGCAGGACATTGCTCGTTATGTTGCTGAGTGTGACGTTTGTCGCCGAATCAAAGCAGAGCATCAAAGGCCTGCTGGAACTCTGCAACCTATCTCTATTCCTGAATGGAAATGGGACCATGTTGAAATGGACTTCGTCACTGGATTTCCCAAATCGCAGAAAGGTAATGATGCTATTCTTGTCGTCATTGACCGGCTTTCCAAAGTTGCCCATTTCCTGGCGGTCAAAGAGACAATCACTGCTAGTCAGCTTGCTACTCTCTACATGGCTAGAATTGTTTCACTTCACGGTATCCCACTGGTTATCAGTTCAGACCGTGGCAGCTTATTCACTTCAAGGTTTTGGGCGAGTTTCCAAGAAGCTATGGGGACTCATCTGTCGTTCAGTACTGCGTTCCATCCTCAGTCGCAAGGACAGGTTGAACGTGTCAACCAAGTTCTCGAAGACATGCTTCGAGCTTGTGTAATCTCATTCGGCAAGAAATGGGAGGAATCTCTTCCATATGCCGAGTTCTCTTATAATAATAGCTATCAAGCTAGTCTAAAGATGTCCCCCTTCGAAGTGCTATATGGACGAAAGTGTCGAACCCCTCTGAACTGGTCAGAAACTGGGGAACGTCCACTCTTTGGTCCGGATATTATACAACAGGCCGAAGAACAAGTTCGCATTATTCGCGAGAATCTCAAGACTGCTCAGTCACGTCAGAAAAGTCAGTATGACCGTCATCACCAAGACATGGTCTATCAACCTGGTGAAAAGGCTTATCTTCGAGTTACACCAATGAAGGGTGCTCACCGCTTCGGGATCAAGGGCAAGCTAGCTCCTCGCTATATCGGTCCCTTCACTATTCTCGAAAGGCGTGGAAAGGTGGCATATCAACTGGAGCTTCCACCGAACCTTTCTCAGGTTCACGATGTGTTCCACGTGTCACAACTCCGCCGTTGCTTCAAGGATCCAATCCGAGCGGTGGATCATGAAGTGCTCGAATTGCAACAGGACCTCTCGTATAAAGAGCATCCGGTCCGCATTCTTGACCAAGCTGAACGCCGCACACGTCAGAAGGCGATCAAATTCCTCAAAGTCCAGTGGTCGAATCACTCTGAAGACGAAGCCACTTGGGAACGCGAGGATCACCTGCGTGATGAATACCCCGCGTTGTTTCCTTCTACCTCCTAAATCTCGGGACGAGATTTCTTGTAGTGGAGGAGTTTTGTAACGCCCGGGTAATCAAGCTACAGTAATCCAACGATAATCATGCCACGTCACCCCGGTTACTATTGATAATCTACCGTTAGGCCAAAACCGAGTCAAATTCAAACATTAAAATAAAGTTAAATTATAAAAGTTTCAAAATATTAAACTAAAATGTTCGGAGTGTGCAGTTAAATGCCAGGGTAATTATAATGAAACAAACACATTTTTATAAAATGCCTAAATAATTTAAAATGATTTAAAACAGAAGAGGAAATAAAGAAAAGGAAAACAGGAAACAAAACAAAAAAAAGAGAGAAAACCCCCTGGGCCGTGGCCCAACTGGGCCAACCCCCAGGCCCAGCCGGCCGGCCCGCTACCCCCCTCCATAACCCCCACCAGGGGGGAAACCCTAATCGGCCACCACCCATTCCCCCCCCCCACGACGCGCCCCCCTTCTCCCCCGATCCAGATCGGATCGGGCTCGACGCCGCCGCCTCGCCCTCATCGCCGCTGAACGCCGTCGCCTCCCCTTCCCCGCCTGGACCTCGCCGGCGCCCTTCCCCACCGGCCTGCTCCCCCACGTCGACGTCGTCCCCGCTCGCCCCACTCGCTCCCTCCCCCTCCCCCCGATCCAGTTCTGGATCGGGATCGGGCCGACGCCCCGCGCCCCCCCCCCCACAACGCTGCCGCCCCGTCGGCCTCATCCCGACCCCGCCGCCTCTCCGTGGACGCCGCCATCGCCCCGCGTGCCTCGGCCTCCTCCTCGCCCCGTGCCGAGGCCGCCGTTCCAGCGCCGCGCCCCCGACCTCGTTGCTCACCGCCCGGAGCCACCCCGCCGCCGCTGCCGTCCTCTTCATCACCGCACCCCGCCACGCTCGTCGTCGCCGTCTTCCTCCTCAGACCCCCGCTGCCACTTCCCTACAGGCTCCCGGTGAGGCCCCCGGCCTCTTCCTCCCCCTCGTCCCCGTGGACGCGGTCGAGCTCCACCCGCGTGCGCGCGCCCGACCGCACGCCCGGCGACCTCTGGCCGCGCCCGCGCCACGTTCCCGACCGGCTAGTGCCTGCCGCGGCCCCACGCTCTCTTGCACCCGCCCATGCCGGCCACCGCTCGCATGGCCTCACCCCCTCGCCCCGCATCGCCATCTCCGGCCTCCCCGTGACGCCCAGGCCGTGCCCGCTTGCCCCCCCCCTCGCGCCGGCTGGCCATGGCCGCGCCCGTGGCCTCTTCCCCTATCGCGTGGTCGGCGCGGCCCCGCCGCTCGCCGGAGCTGGCCGGCCCTTCCCATACGGGCGACCCGGTGGCCTCCGCCTGCGCCCCGGGTTCCCATACGGGTGCCCGCACGCTCATGGGGGCTTCGCCCCAGCAACCGCGCCCGCTAGCGCCCGAACCCGCTAGGCCCCCTGGGGCCACTGACATGGGGGCCCCAGCCCCAGAACGTTTTATTAAAAAAAAGGAATAAAAAAAATTAAAATAAAATAAATATAATTAATAAAAATAAAAATGATTTAATTAAATTAATTATTAATTAATTAATTAAGAAATTAATTAAGTTAATTAATCCGGTTTAATTAATTTAATTAACTAGTTAAGTTTAATTAAACTGTAATTAGATTAACCTAAACCCTAATTAACCTAATTAGAGGATGACAGGTGGGTCCCCCCTGGACCCACATGTCAGGTTGACCAAGTCAACTCTGTTGACTGCTGATGTCAGCATGACATCATGCTAATGTCATTAAATCATTTTCGAATTAATTAAATAATTAATTAAATCTTAGAAATTAATAAAATCTTTAGAAAATCATATCTTTTAATCCGTAACTCGGATTAAAATATTTTCAACATGAAAGTTGCTCAGAACGACGAGGCGAATTTGAATACGCAGCCCGTTTATCCGCCACGCGTCCCTAGCATAGTGAACCTGCAACATTTCACCTCCAGTTCATCTGTCCGAAAACGCGGAACCCCGGGGATACTTTCCCGGATGTTTTCCCCCCTTCGCCGATATCACCTATCCCTGCGTTAGGTCACCCCTAGCAACGTATTGCCGCGTCTTGCTTTGTGTTACATTTGATTGCTCTGTTATTTATTTTGTTCCCCCTCCGTTACTTCTTTCCGGTAGACTACGAGACCGACGTTGCTGCTGCCCAGTACGACTACGGAGTTGACGACCCCTCTCTCTTGCCAGAACAACCAGGCAAGCCCCCCCTTTGATCACCAGATATCGCCTACTCTTCTCTATACTGCTTGCATTAGCGTAGTGTAGCATGTTACTGCTTACAGTTAATCCTATACTGCTGCATAGCCTGTCCTTGCTACTACTGTTGTTACCTTTACCTGCTATCCTACTGCTTAGTATAGGATGCTAGTGTTCCATCAGTGGCCCTACACTCTTGTCCGTCTGCCATGCTATACTACTGGGTCGTGATCACTAGGGAGGTGATCACGGGTATATTACTACATACTTTATACATGATACATGTGGTGACTAAAGACGGGTCGGCTTGAGGAGCACCCGCGAGTGGATCTTTGAGGCGGAGCGACAGGGCAGGTTCCGACCACCTAGGAGAGAGGTGGGCCTGGCCCTGGTCGACGTTCGCGGATACTTAACACGCTTAACGAGATCTGGGTATTTGATCTGAGTTTGGCCATTTGGTCTATACGCACTAACCATCTACGCGGGAGTAGTTATGGGTATCCCGGCGTCGTGGTATCAGCCGAAGCCTTCGTGACGTCAGCGACTGAGTGGCGCGCGCCGGATTGGAACGTAAGCCTGCTCTTGTATTAAGGGGGCTAGTTCTGCTTCCGGCCGCGTACGCAACGTGCAGGTGTGCTAAGGGCGATGGGCCCAGACCCCTGTGCGCTTAGGTTTAGACCGGCGTGCTGACCTCTCTGTTGTGCCTAGGTGGGGCTGCGACGTGTTGATCTTCCGAGGCCGGGCATGACCCAGGAAAGTGTGTCCGGCCAAATGGGATCGAGCGTGTTGGGGTATGTGGTGCACCCCTGCAGGGAAGTTAATCTATTCGAATAGCCGTGATCTTCGGTAACAGGACGACTTGGAGTTGTACCTTGACCTTATGACAACTAGAACCGGATACTTAATAAAACACACCCTTCCAAGTGCCAGATACAACCGGTGGTCGCTCTCTCACAGGGCGACGAGGGGAGGATCATCGGTTAGGATTATGCTATGCGATGATACTTGGAGGACTTCAGTCTACTCCCTTCTACATGCTGCAAGACGGAGGCTGCCAGAAGCGTAGTCTTCGAAAGGATTAGCTATCCCCCTCTTATTCTGGCTTTCTGCAGTTCAGTCCACCGATATGGCCCTTTACACATTTACCCATGCATATGTAGTGTAGCTTCTTGCTTGCGAGTACTTTGGATGAGTACTCACGGTTGCTTTCTCCTTCTTTCCCTCTATCCCTTCTACCTGGTTGTCGCAACCAGATGTTGGAGCCCAGGAGCCAGACGCCACCGTCGACAACGACCCCTACTACACCGGAGGTGCCTACTACTACGTGATGCCCGCTGACGACGACCAGGAGTAGTTAGGAGGATCCCAGGCAGGAGGCCTGCGCCTCTTTCGATCTGTATCCCAGTTTGTGCTAGCCTTCTTAAGGCAAACTTGTTTAACTTATGTCTGTACTCAGATATTGTTGCTTCCGCTGACTCGTCTATGATCGAGCTCTTGTATTCGAGCCCTCGAGGCCCCTGGCTTGTAATATGATGCTTGTATGACTTATTTTATTTGTAGAGTTGTGTTGTGATATCTTCCCGTGAGTCCCTGATCTTGATCGTACACGTTTGCGTGTATGATTAGTGTACGATTAAATCGGGGGCGTCACAATTTTCGCCACACAAGAATGCTCTCATCATGCACAACCCCGATGACAAGCCAAGAATTGTTTCATACTTTAGTAATCTCAAACCTATAAACTTTCACGCAATATATGAGCGCAAGCCATGGACATAGCACTATGGGTGGAATAGAATATAATGAGGGGGGTTATGTGGAGAAGACAAAAAAGGAGAAAGTCTCACATCAACGAGGCTAATCAATGGGCTATGGAGATGCCCATCGATTGATGTTAATGCAAGGAGTAGGGATTGCCATGCAACGGATGCACTAGAGCTATAAATATATGAAAGCTCAACAAAAGAAACTAGTGGGTGTGCATCCAACTTGCTTGCTCACGAAGACCTAGGGCACTTGAGGAGGCCCATTGTTGGAATATACAAGCCAAGTTCTATAATGAAAAATTCCCATTAGTATATGAAAGTGATAACATGAGGGACTCTCTACTATGAAGATCATGGTGCTACTTTGAAGCACAAGTGTGCTAAAAGGATAGTAACATTGTCCCTTCTCTCTTTTTCTCTCATTTTTTTGGGGCCTTTTCTCTTCTTTTTTTATGGCCTTTCTCTTTTTTTGGTCCTTCTCTTTTTTATGGCCTTTCTCCTTTATTTATTTATTTCTCACTTGGGACAATGCTCTAATAATGATGATCATCACACTTCTATTTATTTACAACTCAATGATTACAACTCGATACTAGAACAAAGATGACTCTATATGAATGCCTCCGGCGGTGTACCGGGATATGCAATGAACCAAGAGTGACATGTATGAAAGAATTATGAATGGTGGCTTTGCCACAAATACTATGTCAACTACATGATCATGCTAAGCAATATGACAATGATGAATGTGTCATGATGAACGGAATGACGGAAAGTTGCATGGCAATATATCTCGGAATGGCTATGGAAATGCTATAATAGGTAGGTATGGTGGCTGTTTTGAGGAAGATATAAGGAGGTTTATGTGTGAAAGAGCGTATCATATCACGGGGTTTGGATGCACCGGTGAAGTTTGCGCCAACTCTCAATGTGAGAAAGGGCAATGCACGGTACCGCAGAGGCTAGCAAGGATGGAAGGGTGAGAGTGCGCATAATCCATGGACTCAACATTAGTCATAAAGAACTCACATACTTATTAAAAAAATCTACAAGTCATCAAAAACCTCGTTACTACGCGCATGCTCCTATGGGGATAGATTGGTAGGAAAAGACCATCGCTCGTCCCCGACCGCCACTCATAAGGAAGACAATCAAATAACACCTCATGTTTCAAATTTGTTGCATAACGTTTACCATGCGTGCATGCTACGGGACTTGCAAACTTCAACACAAGTATTTCTCAATTTCACAACTACTCAACTAGCACGACTTTGATATTATTACCTCCATATCTCAAAACAATCATCAAGCATCAAACTTCTCTTAGTATTCAAAACACTCTAAAGAAATTTTTACTAATCTTGAATCCCTAGCATATTAGGATTTTAAGCAAATTACCATGCTATTAAGACTCTCAAAATAATCTAAGTGAAGCATGAGAGATCAATAGTTTCTATAAAAAAAATCCACCACCATGCTCTAAAAGATATAAGTGAAGCACTAGAGCAAAACTATAAAGCTCAAAAGATATAAGTGAAGCACATAGAGCAAAACTATAGAGCTCAAAAGATATAAGTGAAGCACATAGAGTATTGTATCAAATTCCAAATTATGTATGGCTCTCTCAAAAGGTGTGTACATCAAGGATGATTGTGTCACACTAACAAACAAAGACACAAATAACACAAGACGCTCCAAGCAAAACACATATCATGTGGTGAATAAAAATATAGATCCAAGTAAAATTACCGATGGACGTAGACGAAAGAGGGGATGCCTTCAGGGGCATCCCCAAGCTTTGGCTTTTAGGTGTCCTTAGATTATCTTGGGGGTGCCATGGGCATCCCCAATCTTAGGCTCTTACCACTCCTTGTTCCATAATCCATCAAATCTTTACCCAAAACTTGAAAACTTCACAACACAAAACTTAAAGTAGAAAATCTCGTGAGCTCCGTTAGCGAAAGAAAATAAAAGACCACTTAAAGGTACTGTAATGAACTCATTATTTATTTATATGGGTGTTATACCTACTGTATTCCAACTTCTCTATGGTTTATAAACTATTTTACTAGCCATAGATTCATCAAAATAAGCAAACAACACACGAAAAACAGAATCTGTCAAAAACAGAACAGTCTGTAGTAATCTGTAGCTAGCGCAAGATATGGAATCCCAAAAATTCTAAAATAAATTTATGGACGTGAGGAATTTATCTATTAATAATCTGAAAAAAGAATTAACTAAATATCACTTTCCAAATAAAAATGACAGCAGTTCTCGTGAGCACTAAAGTTTCTGTTTTTTACAGCAAGTTCAACAAGACTTTCCCCAAGTCTTCCCAACGGTTCTACTTGGCACAAACACTAATTAAACACAAAAAACACAACCAAAACAGAGTATAGATAAATTATTTATTACTAACCATGAGCAAAAATCAAGGAATAAAATTAAAATTGGGTTGCCTCCCAACAAGCGCTATCGTTTAACGCCCCTAGCTAGGCATAACAAGCAAGAATAGATCTAGGTATTGCCATCTTTGGTAGGTAATCCATAAGTGGCTCTCATTATAGATTCATATGGTAATTTTCTTTTCTTTCTAGGGAAGTGTTCCATGCCCTTTTTAATGGAAATTGAAATCTTATATTCCCTTCCTTCATATCACTGATTGCACCAACCGTTCTAAGGAAAGGTCTACCGAGAATAATAGGGCAAGAAGGATTGCAATCTATATCAAGAACGATAAAATCTACGGGCACATAATTCCTATTTGCAACAATTAGAACATCATTAATTCTTCCCATAGGTTTCTTAATAATGGAATCCGCAAGATGCAAGTTTAGAGAGCAATTGTCAAAATCACGGAAATCTAGCAAATCACACAAAGTTTTGGGAATAGTAGAGACACTAGCACCCAAATCGCACAAAGCATAAAACTCATAATCTTTAATTTTAATTTTAATAGTAGGTTCCCACTCATCATAAATTTTTCTAGGGATAGAAACTTTCAACTCAAGTTTTTTTCATAAGATTGCATCAAGGCATCAACGATATGTTCGGTAAAGGCTTTATTTTGACTATAAGCATGAGGAGAATTTAGCACGGATTGCAACAAGGAAATACAATCAATTAAAGAGCAACTTTCATAATTAAATTCCTTGAAATCCAATATAGTGGGTTTAGCAACATCTAGGGTTTTAATTTCTTCAACCCCACTTTTATCAAATTTAGCATCAAGATCAACAAATTCCGAATTCTTGGAATGCCTTCTAGGTAAAGGTGGATCATATTCAGTCCCATCATTATCAAGATTAATATTGCAAAACAAAGATTTAATAGGGGACACATCAATAACTTTTAGATCTTCATCTTTATTTTCATAGGAATTGGAAGAACACGCTTTAATAAAGGCATCTTTCATAGCACGCGTCCTAGCGGTTCTTTCCTTGCACTCATCAATGGAAATTATCATGGATTTGAGAGACTCATTGATATCATGCTTAGGAGGAATAGATCTAAGCTTTAAAGAATCAACCTCAAGAGAAATTCTATCAACGTTCCTAGCCAAATCATCAACTTTAAGCAATTTCTCTTCAAGCAAAGTATTAAAATTATTTTGTGAATTCATAAACTCTTTAACACTACTCTCAAATTCAGAGGGCATCTTATTAAAATTTCCATCAGAGTTGTTGTAGGAATTTCCATAATTATTAGAAGGATTACTAGGATAAGGCCTAGGATTAAAATTCCCTCTATACGCGTTGTTACCAAAATTATTCCTACCAACAAAATTCACATCCATAGATTCATTATTATACTCAATCAAAGTAGACAAAGGCATATCATTAGGATCAGAAGTAACACTCTTAGTAGCAAATAATTTCATAAGTTCATCCATCTTTCCACTCAGAACATTAATTTCTTCTATCGCATGCACTTTTTTATTAGTGGATCTTTCAGCGTGCCATTGAGAATAATTAACCATAATATTATCTAGGACTTTAGTAGCATCTCCTAAAAGTGATTTCCATAAAAGTGCCTCCCGCGGCCGAATCTAAAAGATTTCTAGAAGCAAAATTCAATCCGGCATAAAAAATTTGTATAATCATCCACAAATTCAAACCATGAGTAGGGCAATTACGTATCATTAATTTCATTCTCTCCCAAGCTTGTGCAACATGTTCATGATCAAGTTGCTTAAAATTCATAATATTTGTTTCTAAGAGAGATGATCTTAGCGGGAGGAAAATACTTAGAGATAAAAGCATCTTTGCACTTGTTCCAAGAATCAATACTATTTTTAGGCAAAGATGAAAACCAAGCTTTAGCACGATCTCTAAGCGAAAAAGGAAATAGCTTCAATTTAACAATATAATTATCAACATCTTTCTTCTTTTGCATATCACATAAATCAACGAAGCTATTCAGATGAGTAGCGGCATCTTCACTAGGAAGGCCGGCAAATTGATCTTTCATAACAAGATTCAACAAAGCAGTATTGATTTCATAAGATTCAATATTGGTAAGAGGAGCAATCGGAGTGCTAAGGAAATCATTATTGTTGGTATTGGTGAAGTCACACAATTTGGTATTATCTTGAGCCATCGCGACAAACAAGCAATCCAACACACGAGCAAACAAAAGGCAAACGGGCAAATAGAGAAAGAGAGGGAGGATAGAGAGAGAGGGGGTGAATAAAACGGCAAGGGTGAAGTGAGGGAGAGGAAAACGAGAGGCAAATGGAAAATAATGTAATGCGAGAGATAGGGATCGTGATGGGTACTTGGTATGTTGACTTTTGCGCAGACTCCCCAGCAACGGCGCCAGAAATTCTTCTTGCTACCTCTTGAGCACTGCGTTGGATTTCCCCGAAGAGGAGAGGATGATGCAGCAAAATAGCGTAAGTATTTCCCTCAGTTTTTGAGAACCAGGGTATCGATCCAGTAGGAGGCTATGCGCGAGTCCCTCGTACCTAGACAAAAACAATAGCTCAACCCAACCAACGCGATTAGGGGTTGTCAATCCCTTCACGGTCACTTACGAGAGTGAGATATGATAGATGATAGATAATATTTTTGATATTTTTGGTATAGAGATGCAAAGTGAAAAGTAAAAGGAAAAGTAAAAAATCAAAGCAATAATAAAGTGATGGAGATTGATATGATGAGAATAGACCCGGGGGCCATAGGTTTCACTAGTGGCTTCTCTCAAGAGCATAAGTATTCCAAAGTGGGTGAACAAATTATTGTTGAGCAATTGGCAGAATTGAGCATAGTTATGAGAATATCTAGGTATGATCATGTATATAGGCACCACGTCCGAGACAAGTAGACCGACTTCTGCCTGCATCTACTACTATTACTCCACTCATCGACCGCTATCCAGCATGCATCTAGAGTATTAAGTTAAAACAGAGTAATGCCTTAAGCAAGATGACATGATGTAGAGGGATAGTTTCATGCAATATGATAAAAAACCCATCTTGTTATCCTTGATGGCAACAATACAATACGTGCCTTGCTGCCCCTTCTGTCACTGGGAAAGGACACCGCAAGATTGAACCCAAAGCTAACACTTCTCCCATTGCGAGAAAAACCAATCTAGTAGGCCAAACCAAACTGATAATTCGAAGAGACTTGCAAAGATAACCAATCATACATAAAAGAACTCAGGGAAGATTCAAATATTATTCATAGATAGACTTGATCATAAACCCACAATTCATCGGTCTCAACAAACACACCGCAAAAAGAAGATTACATCGAATAGATCTCCATGAGAGAGGGGGAGATCATTGTATTGAGATCCAAAAAGAGAGAAGAAGCCATCTAGCTACTAACTATGAACCCGAAGGTCTGAGGTAAACTACTCACACTTCATCAGAGAGGCTTTGATGATGTTGTAGAAGCCCTTCGTGATCGATTACCCTTCCGGCGGAGCTCCGGAACAGGCCCCAAGATGGGATCTCGTGGATACAGAAAGTTGCGGTGGTGGAATTAGGTTTTTGGCTCCGTCTCTGATCGTTTGGGGGTACGTAGGTATATATAGGAGGAAGGAGTACGTCGGTGGAGCTTCGAGGGGCCTACTAGGCAGGGGGCGCACCCTCCACCCTCGTGACCGCCTTGTGGCTTTCTTGACGGAGGGTCCAAGTCTCCTGGGTCTTATCTGATGAGAAAATCACGTTCCCGAAGGTTTCATTCTGTTTGGACTCCGTTTGATATTCTGTTTCTCCGAAACACTGAAATAGGCAAAAAAAAACAGGAATTCTGGGTTGGGCCTCCGGTTAATAGGTTAGTCCCAAAAATAATATAAAAGTGGAAAATAAAGCCCAATATAGTCCAAAATAGTAGATAATATAGCATGGAGCAATCAAAAATTATAGATACGTTGAAGACGTATCATGGGCCTGTTTAGTTGACGCGTATGCAAGATTTTTTTATTTATTATATACGTCAACAAATGATTCTAGCAGACGTAACCGTTGGATGTCAATCCAACGGCCATCGTGTTTCTTCAATCTCTGATCTTCTTCCTCCAGCCGCCAAAGCAGCGCTGGCCGGACCTCCTACTCCCGCCTCCCGTGGCCGGCTGTGCTGCCGCGTAGGCCTCAGCGCCCCCTACTACTCCCACCACTGGCCAGGGCATCCCTCTACTCACCCACACCCCCTGTTATTCTGTGGCGAAGGCAGCCTCACACCGCAGCCGAACCGGTGAACCCTCGTACTCCTCTCCGCGCGGGCTTCCAGTGCCGCGTCTCCCCCGGCTCCGTGTCGTCCCCTTCCTAGGCCTCACCATCGTCCACCGCCGTGGTGCTCTCGGCGCGGCGTGGTCAATGTGGTCAACGACCGACTTCCATCGGAAGAGTACCGTACATGCAGAGGCTGACATCTGGGTCCACGGCAGCCGCAAGGAAGTGCCTCCTTATTACGCGGAAAATAATTATTCCTCCACCTGACAACAGGGACCCACCGGACGGGCCACCAGTATTTCGCGAAAAAACGTTTCCCCCTGACTGCTGGGACCCACAGGACGGGCCACTGTATTTCGTAAAAAAAACGGTCCCCCCGCTGTCAGCTCGGACCCACCGGAAGTGCCTCCTTATTACGCACAAAAAAATGAATACCCCGCTGCTAGCTGGGACCCACCTTGGTGGGAGGATGACTTGTGGGCCTACTAAGTTGACTAGGACGGAGACCTTTGTCAACTTTAGTCAATATATGAACGATTCTAGCTCTAGTGACCGTATGATGTCCATCCAACGGCCGTAGTGCTTCTTCAACCTCTGGTCTTCTTGCTCCAGCCGCCCAAAGCAGCGCCGGTCGTGCTGCCTGCTCCTGCCGCCCGTGGCCGGTGGTGATGCCGCGGAGGCCTCACCGCCCCTACTACTCCCACCGCTGGCCAGGCCATCCCTCTACGCACCCACACCCCTTGTTATTCTGCGGCGACGGCAGCCTCACACCGCAGCCGAACGAGTGAACCCTCATACTCCTCTACGCGTGGGCATCCACTGCCGCGTCTTCCCCGGCTCCGCGTTGTCCCCTTCCTAGGCCTCGTCGTCGTCCACCACCCTGGTGCTCTCGGCGCGGCGTGGTCAACGTGGTCAAGGAATGGCTTCCATCGGACGTGGATTGTATGTGGAGAGGCTGACAGCTGGGTCCACGTCCGCAGCAAGGAAGTGCCTCCTTATTACGCGCAAAATAATTATTCCTCCACCTGACAGCGGGGACCCATCGGACGTGCCACCGTATTTCGTGAAAAAAACGTTCCCCCCTGACTGTTGGGACCCACCAGCTACATCTTCGCACGCAAGGAAGTGCGTCCAAAAAAAACGATTCGCCCACCTGACTGCTAGGACCCACCAGCTACATCTTCGCACGCAAGGAAGTGCGTCCGAAAAAAACGATTCACCCCCCTGACTGTTGGGACCCACCAGCTACATCTTCGCACGCAAGGAAGTGCGTCCGGGCAAAAAAAACAAAACAATCCCCCCTGATTGCTGGGACCCAGCAGCTACACCTTCACACGCAAGGAAGTGCGTCCGGGTAAAACAAAAACAAAACGATTCGCCCCCTTGACTGTTGGGACCCACCAGCTACATCTTCGCAGGCAAGGAAGTGCCTGATAGTCGGGACCCACCTAGTCGAAGCGTACGTAGCGTTGCCATTCTGGTCGCGAACGTGTACGTACATATATACTAGTTGATGTAGAGGCGCGCACGTGTCGTAGTAGAGGCGCGCACGTAGCATGTACACGTACGTACATCGGCCAGGGTGCAATAAAGAAAATACAGCCACATACGTACATACGGGCAGGGTCTCGAACGCGTACTCGCGCATACGTATGGCCAGGGCTCGTGTACATGGCTGGGTCGGAACGGAGAAACAACGTCGTCGCCGTGTTCATGGGGAGGCAACGGAATGTGTCGTGTTCAGGGGGAGGCAATGGAATGCGTCGTGTTCATCGGGAGGCAACGGAACGCGTGGGAGCCAACCGGCTGGGTCGGAACGGAATGCGTGGTCGTGTTCATCGGGAGGGCTTGGACGGAACAGGCGATGGAAACGAGGCCTGGCATACCGCAAAACGGAGGAAACGGCCTTGTGTTCGACCGGCCACGTTCGAAACGGGATCCTGTTCATCGGGAGGGGTCTGGCGTATCGTAAAACGGAGGAAACGGGCCTCCTACGGTCGAAATGGGGGTCCTGTTGATCGGGAGGGGTGTGGCATACCGCAAAACGGGACTCCACGGGATACTGTTCATCTCCACCGTCGACCTCCTCCAGCCTCCACGGGCTCCTATTCATCCAGCCTCCACCGTGCGCTACTCCACCGGCTACTGTTCAACCACCCCTCCACGGGCACCCCTCCACCGTCTACTGTTCATCCAGCCCTCCACACCACAGGGTCCTGTTCAACCACCCCTCCACGGGCACCCCTCCATCGTCTACTGTTCATCCAGCCCTCCACACCACGGGGTCCTGTTCATCTAGAGGCAACGCCACCGCTCACTGTTCATCCAAACCCCCCCACAATGCTCACTGTTCATCCAATCGATCGGCTTCAGTTAGCAGCAGTAGCGAAGGAATCGCTTGATCGGGTTTAGTTAACAGCCATCGATCGATCGCTCGGGTTCAGTAACGCGTAGCCTGCAGTGCAATAGCTTGGGTTCAGTTAGAGCCCAACGCATCGCTCGGGTTCAGTTAGAGCCAACGCCTCGCACACACGCGCGTACGTGTACGAGAGAAACGCGCATCACTTGGCCCCCGACCTCCCACTGTAACCGGGAACTCCCCGAAATTTTCCTCGCCCTCGCTTCTACCACGGTTTTTTCCGTCATGGATGGCCCAAAGAATGTCATGCAGCTGCGTCTCCGGCCCGCCCAGGACAAAAAGCCCATTTTCTGTCATGATTTTTTTTCATAGAAGTAGGAGCCCACCACATCTATGATGATACCAGGTTTTTTCACAATTATCGTCATAGAAGTGTCATATGTATGATAGAATTTTTTTTCGTTTGGCCCAAAATGTCATGGATGTGTCTTTTTTTTGTAGTGAGGGGGAAGGGGGATCCTATTCCTTTTTTCCTTTCCTCCTTCCCCTTTTCTACTCCAATTTGGCCAACCCATATGGGGGGCACACCAGCCCCTTTGTGGCTGGTGTGTTTCCCCTCTTGGCCCATAAGGCCCATATCTTTTGCCGGGGGTGCCCTGAACCCCTTCCGGTGACCCGATAAGTACCCGGTGCATCCTGAAACATTTCCGGTGTCTGAATACCATCGTCGTATATATCAAATCTTTACCTCTCGATCGAGATTATTCGTCATTTATGTGATCTCATCCGGGACTCCAAACAACATTCGGTCACCAAATCACATAACTCATATAATACAAAATCGTCATCGAACGTGAAGCGTGCGGACCCTGCGGGTTCGAGAACTATGTAGACATGACCGAGACACCTCTCCGGTCAAGAACCAATAGCGGAACCTGGATGCTCATATTGGTTCATACATATTCTACGAAGATATTTAGAGGTCGAACCGTTATGACAACATACGTTATTCCCTTTGTCATCGGTATGTTACTTGCCAGAGATTCGATAGTCGGTATCTTCATACCTAGTTCAATCTCGTTACCGGCAAGTCACTTTACTCGTTCCGTAATACATCATCCTGCAACTAACTCATTAGTCACATTGCTTGCAAGGCTTATTATGATGTGCATTACCGAGAGGGCCCAGAGATACCTCTCCGATACTCGGAGTGACAAATCCTAATATCAATCTATGGCAACCCAACAAACACCTTCGGAGATACCTGTAGAGCATCTTTATAATCACCCGGTTACATTGTGATGTTTGATAGCACACAAGGTATTCCTCCGGTATCCGTGAGTTGCATAATCTCATAGTCGAAGGAATATGTATTTTACATGAAGAAAGAAATAGCAATAAAATTGAATGATTAATATGCTAAGCTAACGGATGGGTCTTGTCCATCACATCATTCTCCTAATGATGTGATCCCATTCATCAAATGACAACACATGTCTATGGTTAGGAAACTTAACCATCTTTGATTAACGAGCTAGTCTAGTAGAGGCTTACTAGGGACACTGTGTTTTGTCTATGTATCCACACATGTATCAAGTTTCTGGTTAATACAATTCTAGCATGAATAATAAACAATTATCATGATATAAGGAAATATAAATAACAACTTTATTATTGCCTCTAGGGCATATTTCCTTCAGATCGAACTCCATGAAAAATCTTCTGAATAAAAAAACACGAAACAGGGCCGACCCTATAGCTAGTTCGCAGAGTAGGCACCAAAGTCAGCTCCGGCAAGTGGGTTTTTTCGGCACAAACTCATCCCGAATGGCTCTCTCGATAGGTGCAAGGCTCGTTGAGTCCTTCGAGGATTTGCACAACATGCCGATGCTGACTTCTTGGAGACTTTCTCTCTCGTTATCAAACCCACCACGATCTGTGTCGACTTACAGCTTTCCGTCTCTCGCCAATGGCCCGTACATCAGCTGGACATCAACAATGCTTTCTTGTACAGTCATCTCTAGGAGCGTGTTCTTTGCCAGCAGCCGGTTGGTTTCCTTGACCCTCAATGTTCGGATGACGTCTGCCTACTATCACATCCTTGTATGGCCTGAAGCAGGCTCCTCGCGCGTGCTATCAACGCATTGCGTCGTTCCTTGCTGCTCTCGGGTTTCGTAGCACTATATCTGACACGTCTTTATTTGTGCTCCATAGAGCTGATCATGTCGCCATGCTCCTTCTGTATGTTGATGATATTATCATCACTGCATCCAGAGAGGACCGACATCATTAGTCGTCTTGGCTCTGAGTTTCAGTTGAAGGACCTAGGCGCATTGCACTTCTTCCTCGGCATTAATGTGCGACGCGATGCCTTTGGGTTTTTCCTCCATCATGGGCATTATGCTCTTGACCTGTTGGACCGTGCTGGCATGACCGAATGCAAGACGGTTGCCACACTTGCGGAGGCCAAGCCAAAACTTTCTGCTATAGCTGGATAGCTGCCACCGACGCTGCTCTCTACCGCAGTTTAGTTGGTGCACTTTAGTACCTTACGCTCACTAGATCAGACATTCAGTTTGCGGTACAGCAAGTTTTCTTGCATGTGCACTCGCCTCGTGATGTTCACTGGTCTCTGGTCAAGAGCATCCTACGGTACATTCACGGCACGCCAACTATGGTCTCTGTCTTCGTGCGTCCGCCTCCACCGAGCTTCTCGCCTACACGGATGCTGGATTGGGATGGTTGTCCTGACACCCGACGATCCACGTCGGGATACTGTGTCTTCTTCGGCGACTCGCTTGTCTTGTGGTCCTCTAAGCGGTAGCCCACCATCTCCCGCTCGAGTGCCAAGGCTGAGTACTGCGATGTCGCCAACGCAGTCGCTGAGACCTCTTGGCTGCGTCACCTTCTTGGTGAACTTTGGGTCTCTATCCCGAGGGCTACGGTGATTTTTGTTGACAATGTTTCGGACACCTATTTGGCGGCAAATCTGATGGAACATAAACACACCAAACATATTGAACTCGATGTTCAATTCATCCATGAGAAGGTTCAGTTGGGCCAGCTTCATGTTCTTCACGTCCCGACTACCCAATAGTTTGCCAACATTATGGCTAAGGGGTTGCCAACCACTGCATTCCAAGAGTTCTGATCCAGTCTTTGCATCACCAACATTGACGCTTCAACTGCGGGGGGGGGGGGGGGGGGGGTTGAACGTGATTATTCCCAATTGATATTCCTATGATCTCTAGCCTTGTATAGATTGACTTCTAGAGATATGGTAGGGTTAGCTGACTTGTCACACAAGACATCTCTTGTATATATTGTAACAGACTCCGATGGATACAATTGTTGAAATGATCGATATGGTTGACAAGAGGGGGGTGAATAGACAACTAACAATTTTTAGCTTTTCTTGACCAAATTAAACTTAGCATCAAAATAGGTTGTCTAGATGTGCAACTAGGTAAGCAACCTATATGATACAACAACAACAAGCACACAAGCAAGCAAGGGATACAACACAATAAAAGCTTGCACAAGTAAAGGTAAGAGATAACCAAGAGTGGAGCCGGTGGAGACGAGGATGTGTTACCGAAGTTCCTTCCCTTTGAGAGGAAGTACGTCTCCATTGGAGCGGTGTGGAGGCACAATGCTCCCCAAGAAGCCACTAGGGCCACCGTATTCTCCTAGCGCCCTCACACAATGCGAGATTCCCTGATTCCACTATTGGTGCCCTTGAAGGCGGCGACCGAACCTTTACAGACAAGGTTGGGGCTATCTCCATAACTTAATTGGAGGCTCCCAACGGCACCACGAAGCTTCACCACAATGGAATATGGCTCCGCGGTGACCTCAACCGTCTGGGGTGCTCAAACACCCAAGAGTAACAAGATCCGCAAGGGATTAGTGGGGGAATCAAATTTCTCTTGGTGGAAGTGTAGATCGGGGCCTTCTCAACCGATCCCTAGAAAATCAACAAGTTTGATTGGCTAGAGAGAGAGAGAGAGAGAGATCAGGAGAAAATGGAGCTTTGAGCAACAATGGAGCTTGGGAGGGAAGAGGTGGTCTTCTTGGGAAGAAGACCCCCTTTATATAGTGGGGGAAAAGATCCAACCGTTATCCCCTCACTCAGCCCGCGCGGCGCGGTACTACTGCACACAGATGCGGTACTGCCGCAAAGGGTTGCGGTACTACCGCTTGCGCGGTAGTGACCAGACGAGGGCCTGTTGCATAGGGCAATGAGCGGTAGAACCGTTGGAGCGGTACTACCGCGTGCCCCTACGGTACTACCATAAGGCAGGGCTCAACTGGCGTTGGAAATGCATGGAATAAATAAATTACTTCCGTACCTACTTCTGCTGAGTTTGGAGTTGTGTAAAAATCCGGCACGGTACTACCGCTCACAGGGAGCGGTACTACCGCGTAGGAGCGGAAGTAAAAAAATTACATCTGCGCCTACTTCTGCATGCGTCAGTGTCAGGACTAGAGGCAGCGGTACTACCGCTCACCAGCAGTGGTACTACCGCTGGGCCCTGCGGTACTACCGCATGCCCCTACGGTACTACTGCTCCCTTGAGTGGTACTACCGCACTCCCCAGACGCTTTAGCATTTGGCAGCCTTCATATCGCAGAGACATGGATAAACGGACGGTGCTCCATCGAAGCGAAGGAAAGGTGGTGCAAAGGAACATATGTGTACGTGTTGATTCCATCCTAACCTTTTCGAAACGGCCCCCTCTTAATAGTATGGCTTTCCTATGACTCAAATCCACCGAAAAGAAACATAGAGAATCGCCATCTTCGATAGGCTCCGAGGGGCACCGAAATTTCTTGTGCGTAGACATGAGATATCTGAAATGCTCAATGCACACGATTAGTCTGCAAATGCACTGTCATCAATCACCAAAACCACTTAGGGAGAAATATGCCCTTACAATTGTGTTGCATCCAATACCTTTCTACACATGGGCTCATTTTTTTCTCCTAATGGGTTATTTTTGTACATGTCAAGTGGCCCACGCAGCGGAGATGATAAGTGTAATTGCAAATATATATTTTATGTTTTGGCCCCACACAAATAATTTTGATATAGGCAAATGAGCTCTCAAAAAATCTGAAGGTTTCAAATTATTTTCTGTGACAGTCAGACCTGTAGCAGAAAATGCGCATGCGTAATGCCGGCCGAATACGTCGCCAAAAGTCAGCCCGGAATGTCGCCAAAGTTGCCAAGGGTGCTACGTGAGGGGGTGGGGGGCTTGTGACAGTGGACCGTCACGAAAAATGATCTTTGGCGACGTTTCATGTTTCGTCACCAGGGTTTTTGTCATTGAATAGAGCAAATTTTGTAGTGACATATGTGGCTTAATTGCTGAGATACTTGCGTAGTCGAGCTTCCAACAAGTTCTGCCCTTATAAGTGCTTTGTGCCTTTATGGCATGACGCAACTCCAGGCCAGGGATTTGAACATCTAGGCTGAGTTTATGGATACTGCAGCATCGGTTCCGGTCCTTGAGCGACCACTCGAGGAGGAGCTGCAGGTGCGGAGGCGAGGGCAGCGCCGGTTCACAGTCCTTAGGCGACCACTTGAGGAGGAGCTCTAGGTGCACCTTGTACTCCTCATTTGTCGCCACCTCCTCCTTGAGGAGGTGCGGCTGCAGCTGTTGTGCCTCCTGCTCCTCCTCATCGCTAGAGGATAGGATGATCTCCTCCTTCCCGTAGGAGCCGGATGCTATTTAGGATGTGGTCCAGTAGAGTGACTGCAGCGGCGCCACGATCTGGATCCGAAAGTAGATCTGGAGCCACCACCTGCGGGCATGGAGAATCAAGACTTCGGCATCGTTAACGACGATGAGTGGAGATGAAGAAGAGGGATCAGCAATGAGCGGAGAGAAGAGGATGTGTGGTGTGGTGTGGACGACGCTGAAGCCATGCTTAAATAGTCACGGTTAGGCACACACGGATGGGCAGCCGGCTTTGCGATGCACCATCTGGAGTAGGCTTCTTGACCACCTCTTCGGCACTGAAGTGGCGGTGCCCGCCCGCCTGATCGGGTCACACTGACCGACATCAATGTCATGGATTCACATCTGCTCTGGAGCCGGCTGACCGGTATGAATGCGCAACAACTGCTTCACGCGAAGAGGTTTTTTACGAAGAGGGTATTGAGTGGGTGTGGTGGTCATACGCGTATGTGGCAGACATCCAGACTTCCACAAACCTTCTTTGGTTTGCGTCCGGTCTGCGGACGTTGGGTGGCTTGCATTGTCGGGACACATGAATCCAGATATTTGATGCGTTTTGAGGAGACGGCCTGAGTAGTCCTATTTAGAGCATCTACAGTTGGGCCCCCTAAACTGGCCTCAAACGCCCGGGCGGCCCGTCCGGTCACTGACCGTCACGAAATCTGACCCAGACGGGCGCCTCAAACGTCCAGGCTGATCGGCACCCCTCATATCCAGCCCAAATATTGGGCGGATATTGTCGCGCCCGGGCGCGCCCGCCACATTAGACTGATGGCGGGTCCCACGCGGAATCATCATTCGGAAACCCAACGGTCCGAAGCTCGTCTCCTCCGTCAGACTGATGTCGCCACATGGCGCCGCTCTGGTGGGCCATGTAGTGCCTAGCCCGGCTATTTAAGTCAACCGCCGGCATCGAACCCTATCATCCACATTTTTCTTCACCTGTCCGCCATCGCCGCCACTTTCCACTCCCCATCCGCCTAGTAGCCATGCCCCCACACCACTGGGTGAGTAGCTACCCATTCCTAACGCGGGTGAAGAGCTACCCATTTCTAACGCCGGAGCGCCGGCTAGAGCTCCTTGAGCAGATCCGGGCAAGGCGCGAAGCCCGGATCGCCGCGGAGCTACCTCCGGATGCAGTGGATCTGGGGGAGGGGACGAGGAGGAGGAGGAGGAGGATGTGGGGTCGCTGGCGATGCGGATCTACAGGCGGAGCAGCAGGCCATCCTCGATGCCCTCCACTCGGAGTCGGCTGCGGAGGCCAGATGCCGTCACCAGCAGAAAATGAGGCGCAACAGGCCGCGGAGGAGGCGAAGATGCTCGCCTACATGGATGAGGTCGAGCAGGAGGAGGATGAGCCGGAGGCCTCCTACGAGCCCACCTAGCGCCCCGACACCGACGCACATCTCCGACGACGAAGATTAGCTAGGGTAGTACATGGTATGTAGTACGTAGGATATTTTTTTTGCATGTATTGTATGGATTTAGGGCTTGAAACATGAGAACTCGGATGCAGAATGATTAATTTAAGGCGTGGCCGATCACTGCTCGAGGATGCGTCCGGTCACGTCCGCGGGTGTTTGAGAGATGGATTTTGTCTAATGCTCTTAAGAGGCGCACGCCTTCCGCCAAAGACCTTTCTCTCTCTAGCCTCAAAGATGCTACGCTAGGATAGGAATGGTAGGCATGCTACAAGTTGCAGGGTAATAGGTACCCGATTGTAGGTTCTCTCTATCTACACCACCTGGCTCTGTAATCCTGTAGGCCATCATTCTTTCAATCACAGCTAGCTCCAATGGCGTCATTTTTTTCACAATAACTTGCCTACCCCTGTTTTCTTTGGTGCTAATATTATAGCGAATATTCAGGTTTTATGCGCATTGTCCTCACGCGAGAACTGGGTTGGTAGCCCTCTCGGTCACATACTACAACATATCACGACCAATTCAAGCACGGGTGGGAATCTTGGTTCTAGTAGTATAAATGCTTTGAGAAATCAACCTATATATGAACTTTTCTCGGTAGAAGTAAGTAGCAGCTAGAATGTCAGTGTGACCACAAGGTTAGATCATGTAGTTTCTACTACTACCTAGTTGCTCATGCCAGTGATGCCACCCTCTCAAAACCAACAGGATTAAAGCTAAGTTGACCTAGATGCTCATGACTGCTGCTTTGCCAGAACTGCCCTGCATGCTTAACGGCGTAGTATACTGTATGCCATGCAGGGCTAGGTAGCTTGGCAACGGCTGCTGGCTCTAGCCAGCCTCCGTATACGCCTCGATCGGAGCAGCTAACTGTACGGCGGCGCAGGCGTGAAACAAAGCGGAGCTCTCAGCTGGCCAGGCCAGGCCAGCCACCGAGCTCCGTTTCCTCCGCAGCCCATTTCCGCTGTCACGTTGAGTCTCCCCATGCAAGAAAAGGGCGCCGGCGACGGCGAGGTAAAGGCGTTGGACAGACACGCCACTATAAGCAGTGTCATGCAGAGGCACCTTTGTGCTGGACCGACCGGGCTTGCCTGCGCACATTTGCGAGATGCCGACACGCACCTGAGCTAAAGTGCACGCGGGTCCGCCGCTGCAAATCGCTACTATAGGAGTATAAGTAGTGTGCGCTTAAGGAGTAAAGGCCAGCTCTCTAGCCGGCCGGCAGCGCCACACCTAGTACATGCATGCCCGCCGCGCGAGAAGACGACACGGGGACGCGTTCGGTTGGGCCGGGCGTTCGGATCAACCGGTCCCCAACGAACGAATCCTCCCTTTGGCTCCCGCCCGTTCTGCCTTGTACGTGCTTCTTTTCTCTGGGCACCAGCCGGGCTACGGCGGGCGCGGCAGCGGCAGCGGGCTAGCCACCGCCACCGGCCGGCCGGGGACCATGCGTCCGTCCATTTGGTTCCATTCGCGCGCGCGAGAGAGAGAGAGACACCGGCCCCGTACGCACGGCCAGGCGGCGGGGGGCACGCATTGACGTCGCCGCAGGGAGCGGAACCCCATGCATGGCGCGCAGGCCCCCAAGCTGCTGGCTAGCTAGCCGCTCAGGCAAGGGGACGAGGGTTTACGTATACGTACTTAGTAGGCATCTCCGCATCTGCATCACGCCGGCCGGAGGGGAATCAATTCGCCAGGTAGTAGCCCATGTAGCCTGCGGGTGTCTGTGCATGCGATGCCATGATCGACGCTGCGATTTCGCTGCTAGCCTCGCCCAGGCCCAGGCTTGGCACCGGCGGGCAGCCGCTAATCAATCAACGGCGGCAAACAAAACAAAAACCGAAGCTAGATAATCGGAGAAGCCAGTCAATAAATCAAAAAAAATGCATGGCCTCTGCGAGGGCGGACCGGACAGACGCGCTCCAGCTAGAATCGCTGTCCGCTTTGACCGCGGGAGGCCCGCCAGATCACAAAGATTCACACAGTGACGGACAACCGATCATCGGCCGATTCGAGCGCGGAACAGGACTGTGGGCACTGTGGTGCCGAACGCGCCGAGAGAGCTGCGACCAGAGCAAAGCAGGCCAGAGACGACGTCCCGGAGCGGGCGGTCAGGTGGGCCGGCCCACTGCGGCGGGCGGGCGATGGATCCCCACCACGCATTCCGGCCCTGCCCGCTTTTCAGAGGGAACAGTCCCAAGATGCTAGCTACCGGGCACTGTTGCAGCCACTGTTCCCTGTCCATGGAGAGGAGAGAGGGAGAGCGGGACTGGACGCTTTGGCTTTATTGCCCCCCTCGGCTTTCCCAATCTGCCCCTCACTCACTCGCCCTGCTGCCTCCCTCCATTCCCATTCCTTGCCTCTCTCGCTCGCTCTGGCTCTCGCGCGGGCGAGCAGGAGCAGGGGGGGATCCCGGCTTTCAAATCACCAGAGGCAACAACGACGACGACGACGACGACGACAGATCCGAGGCTTTCTCGAATCGGGCAGGTCAATCAAATCCACCAGGAGTGCCCATCAAATCAAATCGCCTCACCTCAACTCATCACGTCTCGTCGACAAGACTAGAGTATATGCGCATCCATTCATCCATCCATCCCCACTGCCGTTTCCCCCCACTATATAAACCCCCTCCCATCCCCACCACTGCTCACCCCTCTCCTCTCCTCTCCTCCGGCGTCTTCCTCCCCCCACCCCCACCCCCACCCCCTCTCCTGATCAAAGCGCACGCCGAGCAAGCTAGCTAGCAGGTGGTGGTGAGCGCATACACATACGCTTACTGTACGCGACGCGGCTTTGCTTGTCGCCAGCACCATGATGTCGTCGCCCGCGGAGTCCGAGACCAGCTTCTTCCCGGACCACCTCGCGGAGCAGCAGCAGCAGCAGCAGCAGCCCCCCTTCGCCGAGCAGGAGCAGCTGTGCTACGTCCACTGCAACTTCTGCGACACCATCCTCGCGGTACGCCTCCGTTAGATTAGCTCCTGAGTTCGCTCGTTTCCACCCTCTCTCGTCTCACAATCTTGTTCGTCGTCCGTGTGGCGTGTGCATGCAGGTGGGCGTGCCGTGCAGCAGCCTCTTCAAGACGGTCGCCGTGCGATGCGGCCACTGCGCCAACCTGCTCTCCGTCAACCTCCGGAACCTCCTGCTCCCGGCCACCGCCAACCAGCTCCCCTTCAGCCCGTCGCTCCTCTCCCCGACCTCGCCGGCGTCGCCGCACGGGCTCCTGGTATGAATATATACCTACCTATCATTATGCGTTGGATTCTTAACTTGTACAGCGTCTTTGAACTGATGGCAGATATTTGCTAACTTAACTCGACTCCTGCAGGATGAAATGTCGTCGTTCCAAGCGCCGTCGAGCCTACTGACTGATCAGGCCAGCCCCAACGTGAGCAGCATCACCAGCAGCAGCAACAGCTGCGCCATCAACACGCCGGCCATGTCCATGATGCCGCCGCCGGAGAAACCCGCGCAGAGGGAGACCCCGCAGAGGAAGAGCGCTGCGTCTGGGACTAAGCGTAAGTGCCGAGCTCAGTTCTGCTGCCGGTCGTACGTACTAGCTACTAGTCAAAGCACCTTCATGCCCTGGGACTGGGAGAAGAGAGCTCCGGGCGCCGGAGCATGCATGTGCAGCTGCACTGTTCTTGGTAGCACGCCACGCATAGCATACAGCTCCTCTTTATGCATTCTGTCTCTCTTTTAAGGATTCTTTCTGGGCGGTCAAAGGAGTTTTTGAGTGGAAGAGGCCGGATGAATAGTTTGCTCACCCGCTCAATAGCACCTTTTGTCCGTGGAGGTTTTTTACCCCAAACTCCAACGTTAACATATGCACAGTGTGTGATACTATATGCATATAGGAGAACTAAACTAAATAAATGCAGTGAGCATTAGGAATCAGAAACATAATCAGCTCTCTAAGTTAGGTATACGACTGTAGGGGTACCAAATGGGCCACCAGGATGCATTTGTCTGATCCTTCTCCTTGATCCGTGCTGTTCCTGAAGCTACCAAGTGTTTCTCCTTATTTAATTTTAATGCTGCTTGCCGTGATTCTGCAGATCCAGAGAAGCGGCAGAGAGTTCCCTCGGCATACAACCGATTCATCAAGTGAGTGATCACTGATCAGTGCATGGTTCATTCTAGTTCCCCGTCTTAGCTTGCATCTTCTCTCTGGCAAAATGCATATGCATGATGCATGGGTTCCTATGTATGTATATGCAGAGACGAGATTCAGCGTATCAAGGCCAACAATCCGGACATCACCCACAGGGAGGCTTTCAGCGCAGCTGCCAAGAATGTAATGCACTTCATCTTCTCTATTTCTCAATACACATTTTGATCGGATCCGGTTCGATCTTTGATTTGTTCAATGCTTTGTGTATTTCTCATCGATCGTCTGTATGCATCAGTGGGCTCATTTTCCACACATCCATTTCGGTCTGATGCCGGACCAAGGCCTGATGAGGAAGACCAGCATCCAAAGCCAGCTGGTAAGTAAAGGAGGCCCTAAAACCTAATCCTATATATAGTACTATGTCCGTGCAGAATCAGATTGAGCTAACGAGCATAGGCCCTGAGCAGCTAGCACTTATGTGCCCCTTTGTGCTGTGTACGTAGGACGGAGCTGGGGATTGCATGCTCTTCAAGGACAGTCTCTACGCAGCGGCGGCGGCCGCAGCAGCCACAGCGGCATCTAGCATGGGCGCCACTCCGTTTTAGCGTCTTCCCATAGAATATATTGCCTTAATTTCGCTGCATTCTAGCTAGGGTGCTGGGGGGATCATATGAGATCTTGAGATGTATCGTATCGTATCTACGAGTACTCCTCTAGTTTTCGTTGTTTCTTCCTGTCCTTTGCCCTTTCCCTAGTCCTATATGTTCGCCTATCAGCTAATGAGGTTGCTGTGTTTGCCACCTCTTATCTTATGGACATAAAATAGATCGATCTAGTTGCCTCACATTATCGTTTTAAATTAGTTCATAATCCTAACTCCTTACTTCGGCTTTCTACTAATTACATGTCTGCTGAATAATTGAACATGTGCGGGATTTTTATCCTTCGAATTCCTCAAATTACTAGTGACATGTATGTTACTATAGGATTTTGGATCTTTCAACGTGACACTAGTAATAAAGAGCTCAAATCATAGTCACTCCATTTTTTTTAAGTCAAACTACACAAAGTTTGACCAAATTTATATCAAAAAAATATGAACATCTACAATACTAAAACTACGTAGTATGAAAATACATTTCACGATGCATCCGATAATATTGATTTCATATTGTTAACATTGATATTTTTTAATATGAAGTTAGTCAGAGTTTACGAAACTTGACTTTGACTAAATTTATATGCAAACCAAAAAGAAACGAGGGAGTATTACCTCCGTCCTGAAAAAGTTGTCTTAGATGTGGATGTATCTAGACAATAGACCGAGGGAGTATGAAATTTGAGGAACCAATAGAATTGTATAATGAAGAGCGAAAATCATATAATAGTTATGTCCGAGAATTTCTATTGCTAACTAGAAATTGTTGTAAATAAGTTATTCAAAATACAAAAGTTGTTGTATTGTACATAAGTGGTTGCCAAGGAGCTAAGTCACGTGTTTTAGAAATTCAGGGTTGGAGGTACACTTATCACACGGTTGGGTAAATTAATCCTCTAAAGACCTCCTAAAATGCATTAAAGCACTATATATACTTATCACAGGATTGGATGTTTCTCAAGCAGCTTCGAACTGTGTACAACAACCTACCCAAACAAGACAATCATACCCGACCTCTCTCCTACCGGGTTCGCTAACTGCCAGCAGGAACCGCTCCAAGGCGATCCGCAAGGCGATTTTTGCCGGCCTCTCTCCGCCGGCGTTGCTGAGGGTCCTCGTCCCTCCCGTCCGCCGCTCCAATCATGGGATTGGACGGGGACCCCGGCGATTCCCTCCGGCAAGGAGATAGGTGATGCTCTAACCAGCGGCGCTCGGGAGCAGATGGCTTGGTGTTCTTGCCGGTCTTCGGATCCGATTAGATTTGTGTCTAGTGGTCGGCGCTTGGCACTCTTCCGGGTGGCATTGGCTGTTGTAGTTGTGTTTGGTGTCTTGCAATGGGATACGTGGATGGCGGCAGGAGGCGACGTTCCGCTTCTTCAGCCGTGTTGGATGAAGTTGATGGCGTCGGGATTTAATAGACATGGGGAAGAACCCCGGCCGACATGCCACAAAGCCTCGGTCTCGTCGCTTGCGGCGGTCCGCACTAGTGCAGAACCGGGCAATAGCACAGGTTTGTGAGGCCCTTTAGTGCCGATTTGATAACCGACACTAAAGTGTGGGCACTAAAGGCCCCCCTCCCTTTAGTACCGGTTCAGCACGAACCGGTGCTAAAGGGCAACCACGTGGCACGAGGCGCGCCGTGGTCTGGAGGACCTTTAGTCCCGATTGGTAAGGATTTTTTTATTTTTGAAATAAAGTAAAAACAGCCCGCCTACTGGGCCGGCACGGCCTGCGTACGACTAGAAACCCAATCTCTAGCTGGGCCAGGATGCAGGCCCGTACGGCCCAGTAGGCCCCACGGGGCAGAAGACTTGCAATAGGCACACAGAGGCCTTCTTAGAGAGGAGCTCGACACGGTAGCCGTGACGGGGCTTATAAACCGGTGCGAACTCCTCTCAACTAGCGAGATGGGACTAAACATTATGCACTGCGGGTGGCAGCGCACCACCTTTAGTACCGGTTGGTAGCTCCAACCGGTGCTAAATGTTGGAAATATGCCCTAGAGGCAATAATAAAAGCATTATTATTATATTTCCTTGTTCATGATAATTGTCTTTATTCATGCTATAATTGTATTGTCCGGAAATCGTAATACATGTGTGAATAATAGACACCAACATGTCCCTAGTAAGCCTCTAGTTGACTAGCTCGTTGATCAACAGATAGTCATGGTTTCCTGACTATGGACATTGGATGTCATTGATAACAAGATCACATCATTAGGAGAATGATGTGATGTACAAGACCCAATCCTAAACATAGCTTAAAGATCGTATAGTTCGTTTGCTAGAGTTTTTCCAATGTCAAGTATCTTTTCCTTAGACCATGAGATCGTGTAACTCTCGGATACCGTAGGAGTGCTTTGGGTGTGCCAAACGTCACAACATAACTGGGTGACTATAAAGGTATGCTACGGGTATCTCCGAAAGTGTCTGTTGGGTTGACACGGATCAAGACTGGGATTTGTCACTCCGTATGACGGAGAGGTATCACTGGGCCCACTCGGTAATGCATCATCATAATGAGCTCAAAGTGACCAAGTGTCTGGTCACGGGATCATGCATTACGGTACGAGTAAAGTGACTTGCCGGTAACGAGATTGAACAAGGTATTGGGATACCGACGATCGAATCTCGGGCAAGTAGCATACCGATTGACAAAGGGAATTGTATAGGGGGTTGCTTGAATCCTTGACATCGTGGTTCATCCGATGAGATCATCGAGGAGCATGTGGGAGCCAACATGGGTATCCAGATCCCGCTGTTGGTTATTGACCGGAGAGCGATCTCGGTCATGTCTACATGTCTCCCGAACCCGTAGGGTCTACACACTTAAGGTTCGGTGACGCTAGGGTTGTAGGGATATGTATATGCAGTAACCCGAATGTTGTTCGGAGTCCCGGATGAGATCCCGGACGTCATGAGGAGTTCCGGAATGGTCCGGAGGTAAAGAATTATATATAAGAAGTGCTGTTTCGGCCATCGGGACAAGTTTCGGGGTCACCGGTATTGTACCGGGACCACAGGAAGGGTCCCGGGGGTCCACCGGGTGGGTCCACCTGCCCCGGGGGCCACATGGGCTGTAGGGGGTGCGCCTTGGCCTACATGGGCCAAGGGCACCAGCCCCAAGGGGCCCATGCGCCTAGGGTTTCCAAAGGGGAAGAGTCCCACAAGTGGAAGGCACCCCTAGGTGCCTTGGGGGGGAGGGAAACCTCCCTTGGCCGCCGCCCCCCTAGGAGATTGGATCTCCTAGGGCCGGCGCCCCCCCCCTAGGCCCTCCTATATATAGTGGGGGAAGGAGGACTTTTTCATCCATGCCTTTGGTTGCCTCCTTCTCCCTCTCCAACACCTCCTCCTCCTCCATAGCGCTTGGCGAAGCCCTGACGGAGTACTGCAGCTCCATCACCACCACGCCGTCGTGCTGCTGCTGGAGCCATCTTCCTCAACCTCTCCTTCCCTCTTGCTGGATCAAGAAGAAGGAGACGTTACGCTGACCGTACGTGTGTTGAACGCGGAGGTGCCGTCCGTTCGGTGCTAGGATCTCCGGTGATTTGGATCACGTCATGTTCGACTACCTCATCCCCGTTCTTTGAACGCTTCCGCTCGCGATCTACAAAGGTATGTAGATGCATCCGATCACTCGTTGCTAGATGAACTCATAGATGGATCTTGGTGAAACCGTAGGAAAATTTTTGTTTTCTGCAACGTTCCCCAACAGTGGCATCATGAGCTAGGTTTATGCGTAGTTCTCTTGCACGAGTAGAACACAATTGGTTGTGGGCGTTGATGTTGTCAACTTTCTTGCCGCTACTAGTCTTATCTTGCTTCAACGGTATTGTGGGATGAAGCGGCCCGGACCAACCTTACACGTACGCTTACGTGAGACCGGTTCCACCGACTAACATGCACAAGTTGTATAAGGTGGCTGGCGGGTGTCTGTCTCTCCCACTTTATTTGGAGCGGATTCGATGAAAAGGGTCCTTATGAAGGGTAAATAGAAGTTGACAAATCACGTTGTGGCTTTCACGTAGGTAAGAAAACGTTCTTGCTAGAACCCTACTTCAGCCACGTAAAACTTGCAACAACAATTAGAGGACGTCTAACTTGTTTTTGCAGCAAGTGCTTTATGATATGATATGGCCAAAGTTGTGATGAATGATGAATGATATATATGTGATGTATGAGATGTTCATGCTATTGTAATAGGAATCACGACTTGCATGTCGATGAGTATGACAACCGGCAGGAGCCATAGGAGTTGTCTATATTTTTTGTATGACCTGCGTGTCATTGAGAAACGCCATGTAAATTACTTTACTTTATTGCTAAACACGTTAGCCATAGTAGTAGAAGTAAAAGTTGGCGAGCAACTTCATGGAGACACGATGATGGAGATCATGATGATGAAGATCATGGTGTCAAGCCGGTGACAAGATGATCATGGAGCCCCAAGATGGAGATCAAAGGAGCTATGTGATATTGGCCATATCATGTCACTTTTATTATTTGATTGCATGTGATGTTTATCATATTTATGCATCTTGTTTACTTAGAACGACGGTAGTAAATAAGATGATCCCTCATAATAATTTCAAGAAAGTGTTCCCCCTAACTGTGCACCGTTGCGACAGTTCGTTGTTTCGAAGCACCACGTGATGATCGGGTGTGATAGATTCTAATGTTCACATACAACGGGTGTAAGACAGATTTACACATGCAAACACTTAGGTTGACTTGACGAGCCTAGCATGTGTATAGACATGGCCTCGGAACACAGAAGACCGAAAGGTCGAGCATGAGTCGTATAGAAGATACGATCAACATGAAGATGTTCACCGACGTTGACTAGTCCGTCTCACGTGATGATCGGACACGGCCTAGTTGACTCGGATCATGTTATACTTAGATGACTAGAAGAGGGATGTCTATCTAAGTGGGAGTTCATTGAATAATTTGATTAGATGAACTTAATTATCATGAACTTAGTCTAAAATTTTACAATATGTCTTGTAGATCAAATGGCCAACGTAGTCCTCAACTTCAACGCGTTCCTAGAGAAAACCAAGCTGAAAGACGATGGCAGCAACTATACGGACTGGGTCCGGAACCTGAGGATCATCCTCATAGCTGCCAAGAAAGATTATGTCCTACAAGCACCGCTAGGTGATCCACCCATCCCACAGAACCAAGACGTTATGAACGCTTGGCAGACATGTGCTGATGACTACTCCCTCGTTCAGTGCGGCATGCTTTACAGCTTAGAGCCGGGGCTCCAAAAGCGTTTTGAGAGACATGGAGCATATGAGATGTTCGAAGAGCTGAAAATGGTTTTTCAAGCTCATGCCCGAATCGAGAGATATGAGGTCTCCGACAAGTTCTTCAGCTGTAAGATGGAGGAAAATAGCTCTATCAGTGAGCACATACTCACTATGTCTGGGTTACATAACCGCTTGACTCAGCTGGGAGTTAATCTCCCGGGTGACGCGGTCATTGACAGAATCCTCCAGTCGCTTCCACCAAGCTACAAGAGCTTTGTGATGAACTTCAATATGCAGGGGATGGAAAAGACCATTCCTGAAGTATTTGCTATGCTGAAATCAGCAGAGGTAGAAGTCAAGAAGGAACATCAAGTGTTGATGGTCAATAAAACCACTAAGTTCAAGAAGGGCAAGGGTAAAAAGAACTCCAAGAAGGACGGCAAGGAAGTTGCCGCGCCTGGCAAGAAAGCTGCCGGGAAGAAGCCAAAGAATGGACCCAAGCCCGAGACTGAGTGCTTTTATTGCAAGGGAAGTGGTCACTGGAAGCGGAACTGCCCCAAATACTTAGCGGACAAGAAGGCCGGCAAAACAAAAGGTATATGTGATATACATGTAATTGATGTGTACCTTACCAGTACTCGTAGTAGCTCTTGGGTATTTGATACCGGTGCAGTAGCTCACATTTGTAACTCAAAGCAGGAGCTGCGGAATAAGCGGAGACTGGCGAAGGACGAGGTGACGATGCGCGTCGGGAATGGTTCCAAAGTCGATGTGATCGCCGTCGGCACGCTACCTCTACATTTACCTACGGGATTAGTTTTGAACCTCAATAATTGTTATTTAGTGCCAAGTTTGAGCATGAACATTGTATCGGGATCTCGTTTAATTCGAGATGGCTACTCATTTAAATCCGAGAATAATGGTTGTTCCATTTATATGAGAGATATGTTTTATGGTCATGCTCCTATGGTGAATGGTTTATTCTTAATGAATCTCAAGCGTAATGCTACACATATTCATAGTGCGAGTACCAAAAGATGTAAGGTTGATAATGATAGTCCCACATACTTGTGGCACTGCCGCCTTGGTCACATAGGTGTCAAACGCATGAAGAAGCTCCATGCAGATGGACTTTTAGAGTCTCTTGATTATGAATCATTTGACACGTGCGAACCATGCCTCATGGGTAAAATGACCAAGACTCCGTTCTTAGGAACAATGGAGCGAACAACCAACTTATTGGAAATCATACATACTGATGTGTGCGGTCCAATGAGTGTTGAGGCTCGCGGTGGCTATCGTTATGTTCTCACCCTCACTGATGACTTGAGTAGATATGGGTATGTCTACTTAATGAAACACAAGTCTGAAACCTTTGAAAAGTTCAAGGAATTTCAGAGTGAAGTTGAGAATCAACGTGACAGGAAAATCAAGTTTCTACGATCAGATCGTGGAGGAGAATACTTGAGTCACGAATTTGGCACATACTTAAGAAAATGTGGAATAGTTTCACAACTCACGCCGCCTGGAACACCTCAGCATAATGGTGTGTCCGAACGTCGTAATCGCACTCTATTAGATATGGTGCGATCTATGATGTCTCTTACCGATTTACCGCTATCTTTTTGGGGCTATGCTTTAGAGACTGCCGCATTCACTTTAAATAGGGCTCCGTCGAAATCCGTTGAGACGACACCGTTTGAATTATGGTTTGGTAAGAAACCTAAGTTGTCGTTTCTAAAAGTTTGGGGATGCGATGCTTATGTCAAGAAACTTCAACCTGAAAAGCTCGAACCCAAGTCGGAAAAATGCGTCTTCATAGGATACCCTAAAGAAACTGTTGGGTATACCTTCTACCTCAGATCCGAAGGCAAGATCTTTGTTGCCAAGAATGGATCCTTTCTAGAGAAGGAGTTTCTCTCGAAAGAAGTAAGTGGGAGGAAAGTAGAACTTGATGAAGTATTACCTCTTGAACCGGAAAATGGCGCAACTCAAGAAAATGTTCCTGAGGTGCCTGCACCGACTAGAGAGGAAGTTAATGATAATGATCAAGATACTTCTGATCAAGCTCCTACTGAAATTCGAAGGTCCACAAGGACACGTTCCGCACCAGAGTGGTACGGCAACCCTGTCTTGGAAATCATGTTGTTAGACAATGGTGAACCTTCGAACTATGAAGAAGCGATGGCGGGCCCGGATTCCAACAAATGGCTAGAAGCCATGAAATCCGAGATAGGATCCATGTATGAAAACGAAGTATGGACTTTGACTGACTTGCCCGTTGAACGGCGAGCCATAGAAAATAAATGGATCTTTAAGAAGAAGATAGACGCGGATGGTAATGTGACCATCTATAAAGCTCGGCTTGTCGCTAAGGGTTATCGACAAGTTCAAGGGGTTGACTACGATGAGACTTTCTCACCGGTAGCGAAGCTAAAGTCCGTCCGAATCATGTTAGCAATTGCCGCATTCTACGATTGTGAGATATGGCAAATGGACGTCAAAACGGCATTCCTTAATGGTTTCCTTAAGGAAGAATTGTATATGATGCAGCCAGAAGATTTTGTCGATCCTAAGAATGCTGACAAGGTGTGCAAGCTCCAAAGCTCGATTTATGGGCTGGTGCAAGCATCTCGGAGTTGGAACATTCGCTTTGATGAGATGATCAAAGCGTTTGGGTTTACGCAGACTTATGGAGAAGCCTGCGTTTACAAGAAAGTGAGTGGGAGCTCTGTAGCATTTCTCATATTATATGTAGATGACATACTTTTGATGGGAAATGATATAGAACTCTTGGACAGCATCAAGGCCTACTTGAATAAGAGTTTTTCAATGAAGGACCTTGGTGAAGCTGCTTATATATTAGGCATCAAGATCTATAGAGATAGATCAAGACGCCTCATAGGTCTTTCACAAAGCACATACCTTGATAAGATATTGAAGAAGTTCAATATGGATCAATCTAAGAAGGGGTTCTTGCCTGTGTTACAAGGTATGAAATTGAGCTCAGCTCAATGTCCGACCACGGCAGAAGATATAGAAGAGATGAGTGTCATCCCCTATGCCTCAGCCATAGGTTCTATTATGTATTCCATGTTGTGTACTAGACCTGATGTAAACCTTGCCGTAAGTTTGGTAGGAAGGTACCAAAGTAATCCCGGCAAGGAACACTGGACAGCGGTCAAGAATATCCTGAAGTACCTGAAAAGGACTAAGGAAATGTTTCTCGTTTATGGAGGTGACGAAGAGCTCGTCGTAAAGGGTTACGTCGACGCTACCTTCGACACAGATCTGGATGACTCTAAGTCACAGACCGGATACGTGTATATTTTGAATGGTGGGGCAGTAAGCTGGTGCAGTTGCAAGCAGAGCGTCGTGGCGGGATCTACATGTGAAGCGGAGTACATGGCAGCCTCAGAGGCAGCACATGAAGCAATATGGGTGAAGGAGTTCATCACCGACCTAGGAGTCATACCCAATGCGTCGGGGCCAATCAAACTCTTCTGTGACAACACTGGAGCTATTGCACTTGCCAAGGAGCCCAGGTTTCACAAGAAGACAAGGCACATCAAGCGTCGCTTCAACTCCATTCGTGAAAATGTTCAAGATGGAGACATAGATATTTGTAAAGTACATACGGACCTGAATGTAGCAGATCCGTTGACTAAACCTCTCCCTAGAGCAAAACATGATCAACACCAGAATTCCATGGGTGTTCGATTCATCACAATGTAACTAGATTATTGACTCTAGTGCAAGTGGGAGACTGTTGGAAATATGCCCTAGAGGCAATAATAAAAGCATTGTTATTATATTTCCTTGTTCATGATAATTGTCTTTATTCATGCTATAATTGTATTATCCGGAAATCGTAATACATGTGTGAATAATAGACACCAACATGTCCCTAGTAAGCCTCTAGTTGACTAGCTCGTTGATCAACAGATAGTCATGGTTTCCTGACTATGGACATTGGATGTCATTGATAACGAGATCACATCATTAGGAGAATGATGTGATGGACAAGACCCAATCCTAAACATAGCTTAAAGATCGTATAGTTCGTTTGCTAGAGTTTTTCCAATGTCAAGTATCTTTTCCTTAGACCATGAGATCGTGTAACTCCCGGATACCGTAGGAGTGCTTTGGGTGTGCCAAACGTCAAAACATAACTGGGTGACTATAAAGGTATACTACGGGTATCTCCGAAAGTGTCTGTTGGGTTGACACGGATCAAGACTGGGATTTGTCACTCCGTATGACGGAGAGGTATCACTAGGCCCACTCGGTAATGCATCATCATAATGAGCTCAAAGTGACCAAGTGTCTGGTCACGGGATCATGCATTACGGTACGAGTAAAGTGACTTGCCGGTAACGAGATTGAACAAGGTATTGGGATACCGACGATCGAATCTCGGGCAAGTAGCATACCGATTGACAAAGGGAATTGTATACGGGGTTGCTTGAATCCTCGACATCGTGGTTCATCCGATGAGATCATCGAGGAGCATGTGGGAGCCAACATGGGTATCCAGATCCCGCTGTTGGTTATTGACCGGAGAGCGATCTCGGTCATGTCTACATGTCTCCCGAACCCGTAGGGTCTACACACTTAAGGTTCGGTGACGCTAGGGTTGTAGGGATATGTATATGCAGTAACCCGAATGTTGTTCGGAGTCCCGAATGAGATCTCGGACGTCACGAGGAGTTCCGGAATGGTCCGGAGGTAAAAAATTATATATAGGAAGTGCTGTTTCGGCCATCGGGACAAGTTTCGGGGTCACCGGTATTGTACCGGGACCACCGGAAGGGTCCCAGGGGTCCACCGGGTGGGTCCACCTGCCCCGGGGGCCACATGGGCTGTAGGGGGTGCGCCTTGGCCTACATGGGCCAAGGGCACCAGCCCCAAGGGGCCCATGCGCCTAGGGTTTCCAAAGGGGAAGAGTCCCACAAGTGGAAGGCACCCCTAGGTGCCTTGGGAGGGAGGGAAACCTCCCTTGGCCGCCGCCCCCCTAGGAGATTGGATCTCCTAGGGCCGGCTCCCCCCCCCCTAGGCCCTCCTATATATAGTGGGGGAAGGAGGGATTTTTCATCCATGCCTTTGGTTGCCTCCTTCTCCCTCTCCAACACCTCCTCCTCCTCCATAGCGCTTGGCGAAGCCCTGACGGAGTACTGCAGCTCCATCACCACCACGCCGTCGTGCTGCTGCTGGAGCCATCTTCCTCAACCTCTCCTTCCCTCTTGCTGGATCAAGAAGAAGGATACGTTACGCTGACCGTACGTGTGTTGAACGCGGAGGTGCCGTCCGTTCGGTGCTAGGATCTCCGGTGATTTGGATCACGTCGTGTTCGACTACCTCATCCCCGTTCTTTGAACGCTTCCGCTCGCGATCTACAAAGGTATGTAGATGCATCCGATCACTCGTTGCTAGATGAACTCATAGATGGATCTTGGTGAAACCGTAGGAAAATTTTTGTTTTCTGCAACGTTCCCCAACACTAAAAGGGGGTCTTTAGTACCGGTTGGAGCCATCAACCCGTACTAAAGGCCACCACCTTTAGTACCGGTTGGTGGCTCCAACCGGTACTAAAGGCCCCCCCTTTAGTACCGGTTGAAGTCACCAACCCGTACTAAAGGCCACAACCTCTTTAGTACCGGTTCGTGGCACGAACCGGTACTAAAGGTTCGCCACGAACCGGTACTAATGAGCGCTGCCCGCCTAGCCGTTGGAACCAGTACTAATGGTCACATTAGTGCCGGTTCAATTACAAACCGGGACTAATGAGTTTCACATTAGACCCTTTTTCTACTAGTGCCGGTTCATCGCCTCGAAAAGCATCCTTGTATGCGAAGGTGCTCCCTCAGACACTAGTAGAAAAAAGACCTAATGTGAGACACATTAGTCCCGGTTCGATTTTGGCCCGGTACTAATGGTACCATTAGTGCCGGTTCAAACGGCTATGCATTAATGTCGGTTCGTGTTGAACCTTTAGTAACCGGTACTAAAGGGGTGGTGGCAGGCTGGCGTTAGGCCGGGGCCCCACGATCACCTTTAGTACCGGTTCGTGGCACAAACCGATACTAAAGGGCTATCCATTAGTACCGGTTCGTGCCACGAACCAGGACTAAAGGGGTCTGACCTACAGTCCCGGTTGGAGACACAAACCGGGACTATAGGGCAATTTTCGAACTCTACCCCCCCCCCCTTGTGTATCGCCATTTCAGTTTAGAAAAAATCAAAAGAAAATGATAAAAACTTCAAAAAATAAAATCCTTCGAGAGGTAGTTATATTACTACATCTACTAGTTAGGAAAATTTGAAAACTTAAATTTGGACATGTTTTGCAAAAAGTGTAGGGAAAATGTAAAACGGCTATAACTTTTGCATACGATGTCGGAAAAAAAGTATGATATATCAAAAAATTCAGCACGAAAATCCGCATTCGATGGAGACGGCCTATGGCCTGTTTGCAATTTTTTAGAATCCTCAAATTCCAAAAGGAAAAAAGATATGGTCAAATTTCAGTTTTTTAAAAAAAATTGGTTAAATCTGGCCAAACTACTTATTCAAGAAGTATTAATGTTACTACATAATTATTCAAGAATATTAGTGTTACTAAATAATTATTTCAATTTTTTAAATTTTGGTCAAATCTGGTCAAACTATGGTCAACCTGTGGTCAAACTATGGTCAAACTTATTTAAGAAATATTAGTGTTACTAAATAATTATTGTTTTTTAGAATAATAGTTTCAAACTCAAACGGTAAAACGTGTGACCTAATGCTCAAGCTAAACTGCTGAGGGTTAATAGGATTGACAGCTTACATTTGTCAGGAAAACAACAAGTGCAGACTTGGAATATAGGGGGAATATAACTCCGAAGTTAAGCGTGCTCAGGATGGGTGACCGGCCGGGAAGTTAGGAGATTTGGAATGAGTGATCCACACTTGAGCAGTTAAGAGAGGTGATTAGAGACTAAATCATCAAATAATTCAGAAAAATTAAAAATCAAAAAAATTCAAAAAAATTCAATTTTTTTTAAAAAAAGCCTTTAGTACCGGTTGGTAACACCAACCGGTACTAAAGGTCCCCCATACCAGGGCGCGAGCTCACGCCACGTGGTGGCACTTTAGCGCCGGTTCATGCCGAACTAGTACTAAAGGGGGGGGGGGGGCTTTAGTGCCCACCCTTTAGTGCCGGTTATGGAACCGGCACTAAAGGCCCTTACGAACCGGTTTTAAAACTCCATTTTCTACTAGTGAGATCTTGGTATGGTGGTTGTTCTCCTTTTTCTCCGGCGTTGCCTTGGTGATGGTGGAGGACAATGGTGGACAACGATTCAGCGAGGCACAAAGTTCTCCACTCGTGAAATTCTAATTTTACCGGTAGGAGGATGCTTAGTGAAAAAAATATAAGACACCTATGTATGTCTCACGTGGTGACCCCATATTTACTCTCTGTAATAAGTTTGTCTACTAATGGAATATATATGTGGTTATTTCAAAAAAAACAAGACAATCATATTGCACAGGAATATCAAGTGTACGTAACCAAATAGAAGTAACAGACTAAAACTAATGTCGTATAACAAAAAAAGCAAATATGTAGTTAATCTAATCGTAAGACCCTAAGACATCTAGTTGTGATATCATTGCTCAAACATTTCAACGGGGCCAAAACCCCCCAAACTTGATTTAGTCAGTATTTTTAAGATTTTAGTCTTTTAGGGAGGATAACCACCGGCCTCGGCATCGAGCCATGGAAACAACCATTTTATTAAATTATACAACAAAGCCTGACAAAAACAAATACATGGATCAACCCAAAGCCATCATTTTTTTTAGTTGTAGTGTAATTTTCTACAGAATGGCAGTTAATATAAAAGAAACGATACATTGAAATATCATTGTTTTTTATTGATCCATTTTATAAAAAATACATAAATTAATATTAATTAATGATATTTTGAAATTTTGTAGAATCGTGTAACAAGCACATCATCCATGTCAAATGGGGCTACACAATAAAAAAATCGAACCGTGATGCTAGTTTTTAAACTAAAGCGGACATGAAAATGAATTTACAAAGTGTACATTTTTATCTTGTTCGGCAAACCCAAATATGCATAAACTTGGTTGTAGGCTCTAATTGTCCTATGATATTTCATCTTATTTGTGTAGGACACTAGATATTATATCAGTTTGAATCATGATCCGATTGCACGAATAAGCAAGCTACCAAACACCCAATTACAGAAAAGTGGCAAACTCGGTTGATCAATTAGGTTGTCATGATCCATCTCAATGTCTGGTGAAACATGACCTTGTCTGGTCGATACAGCGCATCTTTGTCATGCAGAACTTCTCTTTACTTGGAGAAAAAGATCACTCAATTGGTAATTGGCAACAAAGTTATGGTCAACAAATAGATGAAACTATATCAATAGATGTTTAACCAATATTCAGATTGCATATATACCAAATATAGTTGTTATTTATGACATGTGCATCTGTCGTGAAATTAGCTGCTACTTTTGTATCAAAAGTAAGCCGTTTTAGACATTAAACGGTCTATATTTGATAGTTCATTTTGTACAAATATATATATTTCCTAAAAAAAATGTACACCATGAAATTATATGCGCTTATAAGAGAGAGTAAAATAGGGGTATTGTTGTTTGGTGGGTGAGGAGGGGGGGGATTGTTGGAGAGGCTCTCTTCATAAATACTCCCTCCGTTCCGAATTACTTGTCGCAGATATGGATGTATCTAGATGTATTTTAGTTCTAGATACAACCATTTCTGCGACGAGTAATTTGGAACGGAGGGAGTAGATGTCTGGTAGAATGGGTGCAGTCAGATTTCTCTAACTCCAACCCATGGTATGCTAAAAAATTATTTAGTTTTGATGATGCTAAACTATTACTGCCTGATTTCTCATGATCATTTTAATAATAACACACAATTATAATTTCCACTAGCTCATATTTGTGATTTTTTTTCTTCAAATTTGTCCATTTGAGAACGTGCCCCAGAACCAAAATGTCATATGTTTACTACCGAAGTGAATATACTACAAAACATAATAGAAGAATCACAAGTAAAGATCCTACAATGTTAGAATAATAGTGTGTAATAATACCTAGAGATCGGGAGTGCATATTATTGAACACATTTTTACCCGATTAGTTATTGGAATGGATTTACAAAACATAATGAATGCGCCGGTGTGAGGGAGCAAATTTTGAAACATAATGCATTGCCTATCACTGAAAGAATAACATAAAAATCTTAGAATAAATCCAGAAAATGAGCAATTGTATCAAGTCTAATACTTCAACTTGGTTGGATGTATTCTAGTGCAAGGAAGCTAATGGTAGATAATATTTTAGGGCATATAGATTTTTTTGAAATGTCAAACTTCATCAACAGTTAGCAAACGTGTAGCGAAAAATACCAACATATAATAATGTGAAATCAATATCACTAGATACATTGTTAGAAATATTTTGATACTCCCTCGGCTCCAAATTAATTGTACTAGAGTTGCGTCAACTTGGATCGGAGGGAGTATTATTGTTGTCTTGACGGACCTAGCCCGGTCCACCCCTAATTAGTACAGCCGTCGAATGATCCAATCCATTGCACAGTAGTAGGTCGACTGGTAAAGTCTAATCATCAGAATCCGTTCATGATCAGTGCCGTCCAACACATATGCTCGACAAAATTGCTGATGCGTTCTTCTACCTTGATTATCTGCAAGGCTTGTTGCTACAAACTTCTATGGCAGCGCGCGAGAGAGGGGCGAAAGCACGCCCGGCCGGGGGGCGTAGGCGTCCGTTCCCAACTCCCTTCCCCGTTCGTTCGATCGCTCCAGAAACTAGTAGCTGCTTTCATGGCTTCATCCACATCCGGTGGGAAACCGAACCGGCGTGACGAGTCCCTATCTGTAGGAAAGTACGTGCGCCCCATACCATACCCCACGGCGACAAGCAGAAGGGCGCTACACGCATGGCTACAACGCCGCGGTACGTACCCGCGCGCATCGTTCGGCGTGCGCGTCAGGCGTGCGCAGTGCAGCGTGCCGCTTAGACGCCGCGCTAGGCGACGATCAGAACTGAGGCCACGCAGGCAGGCAGCAGGCCAGCGGCAGCCCTGCGAAAGCCTGCACTGCCGCGGCGCAGGACGGGGGTCAAGGCTGCCCGGGGTCGGCCACAGTAGGGAGGGGCCTCGACCGGCGTATAGGCAGCGCCGCGTCCGCAATCCCGCATCCACGAGGGGCGGTTTCGTAATACAGTCTTAGTCCAGTAACTAGCACCAGCAGCTACCTCTGCCGGCCGGATAGCGCGTAGTACCGGAGGCGGCAGCAGCATCATGGGCCCCCGCCCGCTGCCACGAAATTATGAGGGGCCGGGCCGGGCCGGGCCATTGGCCGATGTGATGGATCCCTGCGCGCCACCGTCTACTACAGGGATATTAACGGTGCAACCATTTCCATATGTCTAGAGCGCTAGCCTGTCCTGCCTGCCTCCGCTGCTTACCGTAGTGCCTACACTCTATACGTCGGCACCTACCTCTTCGGCGCTCCCCGCCTCCCTCGCTTCCTCTGCTCTCGATCCTCTGCCCGCCCTGAGCTTTCCATCTCATCTGTCCACTCCCACCGTCTCTTGCACACAACGGGCCGGCCGGCCGGCCGGCCGTGTCCATCATGCGGCTAGCTGCTTGTTTTTTCCTCCCAGAGGGGTCAAATGATTGATGTTTTCCGCTTGCGCTGCGACGTGCAAGCACCCCCAGCGCACGCGCCACCTCGGCGTGCTCGTCCTCCGGCCACAGGCTCGGCTGTTTCGGTGCAAGGAGGAGGCGCGGCCGCGGCCACTTGCACTGTTCGGTGCTACCTTGCTTCCCATCCGATGCGGGCGTGGCGCCCGCCGGCCGGCCACCTGCTCCTGCTCCTGCTCCTGATGGGCCGTATCAGGCGATGAATTGCGCGCACCCGCTGATACGTCGCTCGCTCTTGCCGCACGCGTGATCGCAAATGTAAGCAAAAAAATTGTACGCTAGATAGGCGCTGCACCAGTAGCCACCTATAGCTTCTAGCGTCGTTTCGTTGATACGACAGTTTATGTTTGGTCGGCGAGAGGCATGTCAAGTTATCCACACCTCCATCAACTGTGTGCCCGGGCTTCCCGGGAAAGCATATCGTCCGTTTCTGTAACCAGGCAACGCGTTTGGAGCTTCACCTGTCCGTTTCTGCGCCACATACTTAGATTTCAAGAACTAATACATTATAACACATTGATCCTAACGAGTACTCCCTCCGTTCCAAATTACTCGTCGCAGAAATAGATGTATCTAGAACTAAAATATATCTAGATACATCCATACCTGCGACAAGTAATTCGGAACGGATGGAGTATATAACACAATCACAAATATTCTATTTTGTTTCATCTTGATCCTTTTTACGAACGAGTAATTTCTTTTATGGATTTCCAAAATACTCTGTCTCAATCAAGCCATCAGTTGTTGAATCAAAGCGCTCGCGTAGTGCGAGCCCTATGCTAATCTTGCATAAGGGTTTTTTCCCCTCGCATCGCTTTTTCTCTTTTTGGCTAGCGAACTAGAAGACGTTCATTCCCTGGCTGTAGTTGTTCGTTGGTTCTTCTTCTTCTTCTTCTTTGTTACCTACCGGTAGGACTGGTACAGTTTTCACCAGCCTTTTTCTTTCTTTCTTTTCTGTGTTTTTCGTAGCGGGTTTCTTTGGTTTTTAAAGGTTTTTTTTCTTTTCTTTCCTTTATTCTGTGTTTTCTTTATGGTTTTCTGTGGATTTCATTGCTTTTTCTTTCTTTCTTTCTTTCCTGTTCTTTACGGTGATGTCATTGCTTTTTCTTTCTTTCCTTCCTTTTCTTTACAGTTTTCAATGGTTATTTATTTTCATTATTTCTCTGATTTCTTTATGATTTCCACCGGTTTTCCTTTTTTTTTCTTTTCTTTTTTTCTTCAGCGAACTATTCGGTTTCATTGTTTTTTTGTGTGCTTTCGTTGTGATATTTTTGGTTTCCATCAGTTTGCAATGTTTTTTTCATTTCTTAATTCGCTGTGTTTACAGCTTTCACCCATTTTCTTCAGTACTTGTTGGTTTCTCTTTCTTACTTTTTACGTGTTTGACTTTGCGGCTTTCTTTGGGTTTCATTTGTTTTTTCTTTTCTTCCCAATTCATATATACTTTTTCCATACATCTTGTACATTTTTCTTATACAAGAAGAATATTTTTATGCATGTTTAACAACTTTCATATACATAATTAACATTTAAAAATATGTTTGGATGTCTATACTTTTTCATACACATTTTATATTTATCGTGTACATAAGGAACGTTTGTTTTATACACATTTATCATTTTACAAATACAAGGTTATCAATTTTTCAAACATATTTTTTGTAGTCTACAGTTTATCATACATTGTACATTTTCTGTATACATATGACATAGTTTTTACGGATGTTTAATATTTTTTAAATATATAATTAACCATTTTTCAAAATATGTTTTGATGGATATTTCTTTCTCCATACGCATTGTACATTCTTTTCTGTATACATTTGAAAACAGTGTAAATGTTTGAATTTTTTTAAACAAATAATGAACATTTTTTAAAACACATGCTTTGAATATATTTTCAAATATGTGGTAATTATTTTTTCAAACACATTGTTGAAAGAAATTTAATGATACAAAACTTGTTTTATAAACTACATGAACATATTTTCTACATTTTTAATCATTTTAAAAAAAATTACGAACATTCTTATATGAGCAATATTTGTTTTTAATGTAAAGTTCATTTTTTGAATGGTAAATATTTTTAAAAATGACACATATTTTTCGAAAAAGCATGAACAATTTTTAGGTGTCACAAATTTTTTTTTGGAACACTATCCATATTTTACTAAAAGTGCGCTAACAAATTTTTGCACTGCATTAGCATTTTTCAAATTCATGGTCATTGATTTTGTTTGAAATAGCTAAGTTTTGGAATGTATATGTTTTAAAAATATACAAAAGTAGAAAAAACAAAAAGATATGCGAGAAGAAACATAAACTAGAAAGAACTAACTAGGAAGATTTGTCGGCCAATACTATCGACTGGGAAGGCACTCCTTGACGTGAGACCTTATTTCAATCTCCGATGAAGCGATACATACCCGCGGCAATTCCTAAACGGCGCCCGCTGCGCCCGTTATAGGCTTAGCGGTACAGGGCGCACACCCCTTGTCTGTGCTGGACCAGCCCACGTTCCATTTTTTCTGTTTTAAAGAACAACAAAACTACACATGTACGTGCCGTTGTTCAAACAGGGGATCGCCAGGTTAAACAATGGCTATCATGACCAACCAGCTACCAGCCTTTGACGTATAGCTTTTTACTTCTTTTGTTCTCTGTTTTTTCTGGAACGGTTTTGTTCCTTTTTCCATTTTTATTAATTTCCATTTTTCTTTATTTTTGCTACACGTCTTTTTATAATACATAATTTTGCGTTTCAAATTCGTGAACTTTTTTTGAAATTTGATGAATCTTTTTCCAAATTCGACGAACTTTTTCTCAAATCTGATAAACTTTTTTCAGATGCGATGAACTTTTTTCAAATGCGATGAAATTTTACAAATCCCATGAACTTTTTTTGTTAAATCCGATGAACCTTTTTTCAAATTTGATGAACTCTTTTCAAATTTTTGAACTTTTTTAAATTCATGCCCTTTTATAATTCATGTTTTTTTCTGATTTTTTGAAAGTCAATGGCCGGTCAACCACGATCAATCATCTTCCGGTCACCGCGATCGGCCGAACCAAGAAACTCGATCGATAGAAACCAGGGAAATCAGTGGTTAGCGATTTTTGTCTAGTTGTTGGGCCGGCCCATGAGCTGAGGCGCATGTGCGCCAAGATGCAGAACTGGTGCTTAAAGCGCCCGTTAGGAGTTCCCCAGATTCATGGCGCCATTCTCTGCTCGAGTGCACGACGTCGAGCTATGTCTGGGCTTTGGTTGATGGCGACCTAGCTGAGCACTTAATTGCTACGACGGACCCAAACGTAAAACATTGGCTATTTGGGATGATGGATACTTTATCACATGACAAGGTTTTCACCCTCACGGTGACTCTCCGGGCTATATGGACAGCAAGGCAGAAGGCCATCCATGAGTTTATTTTCCAAAGTCCCGTGGCCACACGTATGTTCATTCAATGCTTCATTGCTAAATTGGAGAGCATCAAGAATGCCCCTAGACCGATGAGACCTACTCCCTTTGCAAATGTTTGGCTGCACCAGGTTTGGACGCCTCCTCCAGCAGGGATGTTTAAGATCAATGTGGACGGAGAGATCTCCCGAGATGGCTGCATGGGCGCATCCTTTGTTGTATGCCGTGATGACAAGGGCCTTCTCTTAGGGTCCTCGGCGATGGCTTTTCCGGGCATTAATGACCCATAGCTTGTCATGAAACACTAGCATGTAGAGAAGCGCATGCACTTGCCCAAGATTTGAATCTAGGAAAAATCATCTTCTCATGTGATAGTGAGAGTGTTGTCAATGATATAAAGCATGGCTCACGAGGGACGAACAGCGCAACAGTTCAAGAGATCAATGCGAATGAGCAACTTTTTGGAAGCATGTGATATCATCTTCGAAGGTAGGGACGCAAACAAAGAAGCTCATAGCTTGGCTAAATTTTCGGTTTCTCTTAACCAGGGTGGCCACTTGTGGCTGGGCTATCCACATGACCCTTTTTGTATTCATTTGAACTTCCCAATTAATCAATAAAGTGTCCTTCACCCTAAAAAAAGGAGCTCCCCAGACCCGCGCCCATATCAAAGTGCGACATCCGATTGTCTGTTAACATTGCTCTCGGCCTGTCGTGGCCTTCTCTAGCTAGTACACACCACATCCGGAGAGCTCCTAACAAGTGCCTATATAGCACCAGATAGACCTACCGGCGCCCCCGCGCGCGTGCTGGGCTGACCCAGCAATGCCTGGTGCGTTGACATGTGGACATTCGCTGGATTGCTAGTTGAAGTTGACACGTGGACAACATGACCGTTGAGCAGTTGACTACTGACAATTGACCGTTAACTATAAAAAATAAACATTTGGAAACAAATCATAAAATTGAAAATAGACCAAATTTGAAGAGGGAAAAAACTGGGGTAGAAAACAGTTCATAAATTCCAAAAAAGTTCACGCATGTGATTTTTTTTTCAAAAAACAGAAAATTCTCATGGACTTTGAAGAAATGGTTCACGGATTTCAAAAACAGATTTTGAAAAATAAAAGCAATATTTCAAAAAGTTCACGCATTTGAAAATCATGCATTTGAAAAAAATTGGACTTTGAAAAAAACTAGGTTTTGAAAATTCATAATTTCAAAAAAGTTCATGAAAACTTTGAAAGAAGTACACAAAAAATTGTAAAAAGTTCACAAAATTGAAAAAATTCATGCATTTGAAAAATGAGTATAAAGAAACCAGAAAAAAACTATGAAAAAATCTGTAAATTAGTAAATGTTTATGCATTTGAAAAATATCTTAAATTTAAGAAAAGATCAGGAATTTTGAAAAAGAAAAAGAAAATGGGAAAGAAAAACAATACAAACTCGTCTTGGAACAAACCAGAAAAAAGCGCTCCTGGAAAACCTGATGGAACCTTGTAGAGTGTTCCTAAAACCGGACAGAAAAAACTGATTGGACCAGTCGAACAGGAACTGGCGCGCGCGACAAATGTTTGCGAACCAAAAAAAAGTGTTAAATGGGTCGATCCCAAGGAAGAGGGGGGAGTGGGCAAGTTTGTGCAAACACCTGTAACCGGCGCGTAAGGCGTTGAATGGGGTGGGGGCCAGATCCAGGCCTAGTAGCATCGGATCCCCGCCCTGGACGCTAGCAAAACCACATATGTGCGCACCACCGGGCTTCGCCGAAGTTCATGTCGATGTCGGGATCTCCAACGCCTATGCAAGAGGCGTAGCGGCGGCAGCGCACCAAGATGAGCTAGGAAATTTTCTAGGCAGATCAGCCTAGTGATCTTGGGGATTACCGATGTAGCGACGTTGGACGCAATAGCTTGCAGAGAGGGTTTAGCACTTGCAGAAGATTTGGCGCACCACAACTTCATCATAGCGTCTGATTCGAAGCAGGTAATCAACGATATTCACAAAGGCAGTCGAGGAGGGTACAATGCTATCATTAGCGAGATTATGATTAGAGCTTCTTCTCACACTTTTAATTTTACTTTTGAAGGTAGAGCTACGAACACCCATGCAGATGGGTTAGTCAAGTTCTCACATTTTTGGATCAGGGGCGGCATGTTTGGTTGTCTGAACCAATGACCCTTTTTTGTATCCCACATCATGTGGCACCACCGCTTTGGGCAGAACATCTTGAAACATGTTCTTGTATTCATCATGCTCTCATTTTTACATTCCCAAAATCCTTTATCATTTGTACTTTTTTACTTCATTTTGTATAGCCCCTGAGTTATTTAGTCACACTATTCAGACACAGAAAACCACTTATTTTGTGGCAAAGAATACATCTGTAGTCCACCAACAGCATTACTTCCCGTTATAATATATTCACAAAAATGAAGAAAGTAAAGAAAACAAAAGAGCCGCTGCCCTACATTGTATACAATCAAACTATCGAGGCAAACATTGCTTGCCGGCCTACTTATGATGAATATGGATATGGACGGATGTAGGCCGAATTCAGCTCCCAGATCTTGATCGATTTTGCGGTGACGTTAACATTTGTAGCGTTGTTGAAGAGGAAAACTCTGGCAGAGTCGTAGATTGCCTTCGTAGGGTACACGCGCGATGTGATGCATGTCCTCCCGCCCTGAGCAAAGCTCTCCACGATGGAATGATCGACCTATGGCAAAAATCCACGGACAAAATCAGTATGTAACCGATGAGTCAAGACCAACCAATCATGATATATCGAATCCTTTAAGAAACGTACCAGTATTCTCACCGACAGATCTTCTCCGTCGAGCACAGGGACGGAGCTGCCGTAAACGGCCTTGACAAGATCGTTCGCCTTCGATGACCTGACGATCAAGATCGTGCAGATTAAGGTCGGTGTAATTAGGAGCGCGTGCAGATTAAGATGGATGCGTGCATACCTGAAGGCGTCTTGGCAGAAGTGGGTGCTGAGCTTCCCGTCCGCGCCCCTGACCAGGTAGAAGTAGACGGCGGTCTGCTCCGACAGGCCGTCGTCGGCCAGCACGAGCAGCCCGAACGGGCCGAGCAAGCCCCGCCCCGCCGCGCCGGCGCTCGCGCTGCAGTTGTACGGCGCCTCCGCCCCCGCCGCCGCGCCCGCCTGCACCTGGAAGACCGCCTCGATGTCCAACTGCACCAGGGCCGACTGTCAACGTTGGTGCTCCGAAGACGATCTAGAACGAAGAGATGCAGTACAGAGGGCCTGCAACTCACCTGTGTTGCTCTGCCGACGTCCAGGGGCACGACGGAGCCGGGCTGCAGGTCGAGGCCGTCGAAGCGCTTGCCGCGCATGCGCAGGTTCTCCACCTCCACCACCGGCCACTGCAGCAAGTTGCTGCCCGTCTTGGTGTCCAGGAGAACCGTCCTCGGGAATGACTGCATGTTGGTAAGGAATGTGGTTAATTACCGGGCTTTACGTGCTGCCTATACTGCGGTACGACTTAAGAAAGGCAAAACTAATGCGATTGTGAGTTTGTGACCGAAGAGGACTGAATGAACATTCTGCGGAGAGACCGTAAAACGAGGATATAGCAAACTGAACTTGGTTTACTGCATCAATCGTTAAAACGAAGAGAGTACATGTGGAGTATGTGTCACGGTCCTTGATGCCAGTGTGCAACGTATCGATCAACTAAGCAAGACAGTACCTATATATAGTTGGTTGAATCTGAACAAAGGCAGACCAACAGTTTTGTCTCCTTCCCTCGAGAAAAAACATGTCTTAAGATCTTTATGCTGCCACAGTGCCACACGTGCTTGCGACGACAGCGTTTCGCTAGAATACCATGGCCATTGCTTGGAAGATCTTGAACGAAAGAAAGGCGTGTACGTTTATAAGGCAAACATTAAATCCAAGGCGGAAACTGTGTCATTGCGGGTGACAGTAGTGGTATTTTCCCCTCCCTTTTGAACCCTCGATACATATGAACTTTCATTAGCTTCATTAATAAATGAAAAGAGGCTAGATCACCAAAAGAGGGTAGCTCGTTGTCCTGCAAATTATGCACGGACTGCTCGAAGAAGCGACGCTTGTTGGTTGCATAGAGCTTCAGATTTTCTTCAAGAACTTGTAATGGCAGATTGTAAACCCTATTGTCTTGGAATAAAAACGCCTTGATTCCCCGCACAAAAATATATGAAAAAAGGCGAGTCTTTTGCCAAAGAAAGGAATATAGTTGGTGGAATACGTAACTACGTAAGTTATTTGTATAGAAAACATTATCCGCCTAGAAATGGACAAGTAAAAGGAAATGAAGCAGCAGAAAGTTTTTTTAAGCGATCTTTTGGTTAGTGCATCAGAAGGAGTTCCCGTTGACTAATCTGGATCACTATGAACACGCCTTCTTCATCAGAAGGAAACCTTGAACATTTCCATTCGAATTTTAAACTCAAAATCCTTCGGCGTCAAGTAAAACCCAACTCAAGTACCCAGCCAAGGCACGTTACACGTACGAATTGGAGCCTTTGACTCCTCAGGCAACAAGTTGCTTCAAACAATCGGAGAGAAGTCGCGGTCATCACCAGGAAACCATTGCAGACAAATTGCATTTCGCGCCAGTCCATTGGACGCTTGCAGATCTGCCTGGGCCCTCTCGACAGTTGGTTTGTTTTAATAATTTTATACTAATTATTAAGCAGGCAAGAGAGACGTGCAGCTCGTCGTTTTGGATAAATGGATGTGGGCCCGAGGGCCCACGCACGGATTTGATTTGTTTTATATACTCCTATATACGTATATGCATGCCCGCATGCACCTCGTGGCCGGTGAAAGTCAATGGGTTTATGGCGTACAGTTGCAGGGAGGAGCCCTGGTCGCATGTGCATGGACAAGGCCAGAGACTGATGCACAGACAGTGCGGCTCTAGCATTTCAATAGTTCAGACAGAACAACGTGCGTACTACGTTGCACAGACTGCCATGGCCACGTTTCGAGCTCTGGTTCACAAGTTCAGAGCTCTGACGATCCATCGGACATCGGTGGCTCCTCGTTCAGTTCCTTGTCAGAAAACAATCTCAAGAGCTTTTGTGTACGTGACGTACCGTAACACCACCGGGTCGATTGCCAGGAACGAAATGAGACCAATGTTGAGTGGGTTGGTTGCTAACCTGGAGGGACGCCCAGCCCTTGAGCACGTCGGCGCGCTCGCTGTCGGACTCGCCGATCCACCCCCACAGCACGCGCCGCCGCCCCACGGGGTCGTAGAACGTCTTGGACGCGTAGAACTTGCCGTAGTCGTACCGGAGCCCGATCCCGACGTCGATCGCCGCGTCGTCCGGCGCCCACCGGTCGGTCGCGGGGTCGTAGGTGCCGATGCCGTAGTAGTCGTTCCGGTCGTCGTCGAGGCTGGTCTTGAGCACGTGCTTCACCCCGGGCCCCGGCGCGGCGGAGGTGTCGAGCCCCACGCCGGCGGCCGGGTCGGCGGACACCGGGTAGAAGTCCACGCACTCCCACATCCCGGTGCCCTGCACGACGTGCAGCAGCGTGGGCAGCAGGTCGTAGTGCACGAAGTCCTCCGTCCTGTACACCAGCGCCAGCCCGGCGTGCTCCTGGTTCTTGGACCCGATGGTGATCCGCCAGGCCTTGTCGGCCGGGTTGAGCCACGCCGTCGTCGGGTCGCGGAAGTCCGTCAGCCCGACGCCCGGCGGCGGCACCACCACGGGGTTCGCCTCCGACTTGGCCCAGCGCCGCAGCAGCGGGTCGGACGGGTCCGCCGGCTCGGCCAGGAGCTGCACCTGCACGCCGTCCTCCGTGGAGCCGGTGTAGAGCATGACGATCCGGCCGTCGGGGAGCTGCGTCGCCGAGCCGGTCCAGACGCCATTGATGTCGTACCAGTGGTCGGGCACCATGGCCAGCGGCAGGTGGAGCCAGTGGACGAGGTCGCGCGACACGGCGTGGCCCCACGTGATGTTCCCCCACACCGCCCCGTCCGGGTTCCACTGGTAGAAGAGGTGATACCATCCCTTGTAATACAGTGGACCTGCGAGACCAGTCGGTGCGCGTGAATTTCACAACTCGCAACAGTTAAGACATGAAAGCTAGTACGTAGATCGCACGATCATTGGGTCGTGCATTGATAGGACCGTCTAGCCAGAAACGTTGGAACCATAAAGCATTTTTTCACAGCATGCATGTGCATGTCTGGATTGATCGGCCGGCGGCAACAACTTACCGTTGGGATCTGGAGACGTCGATGAGAAGAGATCGATCGGAACCCACAAGACGTCCGTGACAAAAACGCAAGACCGAGTTAGCAAAGTGGAAATGTTTGTATCAGAGACGTACGTATCCAAGTTTCAGCGTATTGAATTGGACGGAAGAAGAGCGATGGCGACGTATCTACCGTTCATCCAATTCTTCTGGGGCTGGAAATGGAACGCCGTGCGCTGCCACGCCAGCATCGCGTTGGTCCAGTCGTAGGCGCCGCCGCCGAGGAGCGCCGGGGCGGTGGACTTCTCCGACACGCCCTGCACGACGCCGCGGGAGGCGGCCATCTCCACGGCGCGGCCCGCTGCCGCGACCTGGTCTCCCGGCGCGGCGGCCTGGCCGTCGCCATGCCGTTGTCTGTAGACAACGAGCCCGGCGAGCGCGAGAAGGAGCACGGTCCACGCGATGGCCGGGAGAACGGTCGACGGGCGCTTCTGCCGTGCCGGAGGACGGCGACCCTTGAGGTTGGTCTCCGGAAGCAGCGGCGTTTTCGCGCTCTGGGCGGCGTGGAAGCCGCCGTCCACGATCGCCGGGACGGCCGGGATCATCGCCGCGCGCTAGCTAGCTAGGCTTGATGGAGCTAATGGTAGAGGAGACGCATGTATCCGGCGATCGAGCTGTTTATGCTTTGTGTTTCACGGGAAAAGTATGAACTGCTGGATCGGTCGAGAGAGCAGAAGGAGCGCCGGAGCCGGGCGATATTTATAGACAGCGGAGCCTTGTATGGAAGAGACAGGTGGTGCAGTGTGGCGATCGACGATCTTTCTGAGCCCTTTGTTTGGGAAGGAAACATCGCTGCCGGAGGAGGCGGGAAAGAAAAGGAAGGAAACGGCTGCCTCTTGTGTCTGAGACGTACGCTGGGTGAACGGGGTCTATGGGGCCGGTCATCATGCACCGGCTATCCGACGCGATAGGAGGAGGACGGGTCAGAGACCAGGACCCGATTCGTGTGGCTCATGGAATCCACATAGTGCCTTTGCATGTAAGAGAGGAGCTAAGGATCATGCTCTTTCTGTACACTCGTTTTGTTTCTTTTTAGTTTACATATAAGATTTGATCAAAGTCAAACTTTATAAAATTTGACTAACTTTGTACGAAAAGATATCAACATTCACACTATGAAATCAATATTATTAGATGCATGATCAAATTAGTTTTCATAGCATATAACTTTGGTATTGTAGATGTTGAATTTTCTTATAAAGTTAGTCAAACTTTGTAAAGTATGACTTTGATCAAATCTTATATGCAGACTAAAAAAACGAAGGAAGTACATGTAAATATAACATATAAAGATGAATCTTCTCCATTACGTGTGTCTAGAGTCCACTCTTAAGGATGATATATTATTTGACCATCCTATCTGTTGCATCTTAATGTTTGAGCCGAAAAAAATAAGCAAGAGGGAGGATGTCAAAGGTGTGAGATCAACCAAGCCATCGTCGAGAAAAATAAGGAAGAACATGTTCCTTCATTACAAGAGATAAGCAAAGGAAGAAGCACGCGAGGTCAAGGACTCCAATGCCAAGGTCCAGGACGCAGAGCTATTGGACAACCTGAAGCTTTGGACTTTACTTTTATACTCGTCTGTCATGCCCTGGACATCCTATTGTTCAACCTGGAACTCGAGGTTGTATCTCTGGTTTCACTTCTCGACACCTCGGAGATAAGTCCAGAGATGGTCTGAAACTCTAGTTGAAAGGATCGGTATAGTTGACTAGAGGGGGGGTGAATAGGCAACTAAAAATTTTTAGCTTTTCTTTACCAATTTAAACTTTGCAACAAAGTAGGTTATCTAGATATGCAACGAGGTGAGCAACCTATATGATGCAACAACAAAAAGTACACAAGCAAGCTAAGGATACAACACGAAAAGCTTGCACAAGTAAAGGCACGAGATAACCAAGAGTGAAGCCGGTGAAGACGAGGATGTGTTACCGAAGTTCCTTCCTTTTGAGGGGAAGTACGTCTCCGTTGGAGTGGTGTGGAGGCGCAATGCTCCCAAAGAAGCCACTAGGGCCACCGTATTCTCCTCACGCCCTCACACAATGTGAGATGTCGTGATTCCACTAATGGTGCCCTTGGAGGCGACGACCGGACCTTCACAAACAAGGTTGGGGCTCTCTCCACAACCGAATTGGAGGCTCCCAACGAAACCACGGAGCTTCACCACAATGGAATATGGCTCCGAGGTGACCTCAACCGTCTAGGGTGCTCAAACATCCAAGAGTAACAAGATCCGCAAGGGATGAGTGGGGGAATCAAATTTCTCTTGGTGGAAGTGTAGATCTGGGCCTTCTCAACCAATCCCTAGAAAATCAACAAGTTTGATTGGGTAGGGAGAGAGATCGGGCGAAAATGAGCTTTCGAGCAACAATGGAGCTTGGGGGGAAAGAGGTGGGTCAACTTGGAGAAGAAGACCTCCTTTTATAAGGGGGGAAGACAAACCAACCGTTACCCCTGCTCAGCGCCGCACAGGGTGGTACTACCGTAGGGGTGGGTGGTACTACCGCTGTGCCCAGCGGTACTACCGTTCCACCTCGAGGTACTGCCGCGCAGTACGACGGGAGCGAGGACGTGGACCCAGGGCGGTACTACCGTGGTGGTAGGAACGGTACTACCGCCTAGGAGCGGTACTACCGCCCCTACTGCCGCAGCAAGTGCCGCAAAACCCGACACGAAAGGAGAGACCTCGAGTCGAGGCGGTAGGAGCACGGAGCCGCAGCGGTACTACGACTGAGAGCTCCAAGCGGTACTGCCGCGCTGGGGAGCGGTACTGCCGCTTCTAGCTCTCGAGCGCTACTACCGCTGGGGTTCGCGGTACTACCGTTGGGACTAGACCACAGGGAGAAGGCAGAAATGGAGCCTTCAACGAAACGTAAAAGCTCAGAGGATGCACAAGGGATGTGTACGTGTTGATTCCGCCCTAGCCTCACCAATGCGGACCCCCTCTTAATAGTACGGCTTTCCTACGACTCAAATCCACCGGAAAAAAACATAGACAAACGCCGTCTTCAATAGTCTTCAAGGGGGATAAAAACCGTCTTGTGCCTAGTGATGAAACGTCTAAAATACTCAAGGCACACGATTAGTCCGCAAAAGCATTGTCATCAATCACCAAAATATCTTAGGGATAAATATGCCCTTACAATCTTTTTGGTGGATTGATGACAATACGGGATTTACACAAAGGGGAAAATATAGGACATAAGCAAACCCCACATCTCTAAAATATAGACGGGCTCCCCCTAGATGTGTGCTATCTAGATAAGTGCTTTGGACTGCACGACGCACATACTAGGATCAACACTCCCCCTATATTTTATAGACAATGCATATCTTGCAACAATAAGGATAATACTAAGCAAGATAGTAAATATGAGGATAACATAAATAGCACAAGATAACATAAGCTCAATAAGATGCGATAGAGTGCATATGTCTTAAACCATATGATAGATAAGTCTCACGAGCACAACCAAACCAACACAAGCAAGCATCAACACGAGAAAAGAGTTTATGAGAAAGACAGGCAAGGCAAACACACACAAGCACACGCTCGCAACTCGACAACGACAAATCCCTAAGCTCTCTCCCCCTTTGGCACCGAGACACCAAAAAGGCAAAGAGCGCTGCTAAGGCTCCAGGTGATAGTAAACTGAGGGGCTCTATCATCACATCCTGGCGGGATCGTCTGCACTGCCATCCTCAGTTGGAAACTGCTCGGTGTCTGAACCGGTCCACGGACAGTGCTGCTGAATCCACTCCTCCTCATCAGTGATCTTGCCCTCAGAACCGCTGGCAACGATCGCACCCAACTGACGCATGAGCTCCTTGTGACGACTCCTGGCCTTCTTCTCAGCCACATGAGTCATATACTGACCGTGAGACTCCATGCAGAAGAGTTTCTTCATCTTGCGCTTGAGCTTCTTTTCCCAAGAGGGCTCTGCTCCAGATGGCTCATAGTCATCGTCATCATCAGCATCAGCCTCGGTCTCCATGTCAGCAGCTCCAGGCGGAACGCTGGAACACGGAGCTGCGGTGCCCCAGTTCTCCTTCTTCCTCAGACTCTTGATCTCATGAGAAACTAGATCCCCAGTCTCCAGTACCACCTTAGGATACACACGCTCCCAGGCCTTCTCAATGAGCAACATGATAAACGGTCCATAGATAGGGCACTTGCACTCAGAGATGGTGGAAACCAACTCAGACCACATGACATGAGAGATATCCAAAGAGTCTCCAGTGTTTTCTTCCTTCTCATGTTGACAGAAAAGAAGCATGTCCACAAGATAAGAGTGTAGCATATCCAAGTTGCCAATGCGAGGGAAGAGGGTCTCCCTGAAGATGCGATGGAGAATATCCAGAAATGCTGGCAGCTCATAGGTCTCCTTCTGAGTCACTGGGTTAATCTTCAAGGTACAGTATGGCCAGAGAGATTGCTTGTGAATGGACGTTGCATTGCGGTGAGGGCGAAAGCCAACTGGGTTTTCAAGACCTTGATCCTCAACTTCCAGAAGCTCCATGAAGGCCCTCCACTTGACAGTAAGCAGCCTGCCATTTGTCATCCAAGTCAGAGTCCTGTCCTCATCTGTTCCAAGATGGACGGTGGCATAAAACTGAGCCACCAATCTGCATCAAAATCCTTGTTGAACTGCATGATCCTGAGGATATTCAACTGAGATCACATCTGAAGAGCCTCCCCAAAGTAGTCAGGATCCTTCTCCATAAAGGCAACGTCGATGGAGCGAACATCAACAAAAAGATTCTTCTTGGCTTTGATCACATCAAAGTAGATGGCATACTGAAAACGATTCCAGAACGGGAGGTTGACCAAGGCAGGTTCTTGAGAGACCTCATAGGGGTTGCGTCGACGCTTCTCCCAGAATTCCTTGGCAGACATCTCTGTCACAGACTTGGCCCTTGGCGTGGGCTTGGATGCACTCATCTTCTTCATTTGAGGTGGAACACTTGGCGGAACACTTGATGAGGCCGCCGTTGTCTCAGAGGTGCGGTAGCGCTTGGAAGTGGCACGCCCGGGGTTGACACGGCGCGCATGCTGCTCAGAAGGACCATCGCCTGGAACCAAACACACGGACACACAGAACAACCAGAAAGAACAAGCATAAGCCACAAAACACAGTAAAAGAGATCAAAAAATGGCAGGAACATGGTGGAATTAGGCAAACATCGGTAGTACCAAGATCCATAAGCGGCAGTACCGCCCAAGCGGTAGTACCTCTCCACAGGGAGCGGTAGTACCGCTCAATACAGGGAAACGGTGGTTCCCTACTGCCGTGGTCAAATTTGGCACTACCGGACTGCCAAATTCAAAAATACTCCTACCAATTATCAATCCAACTAGTCTAGTTGCCATCTCCAACCTACTCAAGCCTAGATTTAGCCAAATCGAGAGATGCAACCACTATTGCCCCTAACACACTAGATCTGAAATCTAGACAAAAGGAGAGGAGGAATGGGGGCAATACCGGCATCCATGGCAAGAGGACGGGGTGGGGATCGACTCCACCGAAGGAAAAGGAGAGGGATGGCCCGGAGACGGCGGCCCGCCGGAGCCCTCCCGCGGCGAGGCGACGCTGGAGAGATGAAGAGGAACGAGGGGGCGGTGCGAATGGGTATGGGGACGACGAAACCTCCCCTGCCCTGACATAACCCCCTAGTCCCGCCCCTCAACGGTAGTATCGCTCGGGTGGGCGGTGGTACCGCTTGTCAACATAAGCGGTAGTACCGCGCACCACCAGCGGCAGTACCGCCCAGCAAGACCCAAAGACTAGACACTAAACGGTTAGCTCAAAAAGAAGGGAAAAACAAAAGGCAAGAAGAGGGAAGCAAAACACAGCAACGAGAACACTAGAGAAAGGACAAGAACCACACACCTCTTCAATAGAGGGCGGTGGCCGAGGCCACCTATGTATGAGTCAAGAGGTATGGCGCCGCGAAGATTTTAACCTTGGGCCCATGACCACAACTCGTCTTTGAAGCACAAGTTCCATCAAAATGGCTAATATGGCAGACTTGATTAATTTATGCATAATGGGGGGAGGGAGAGTTCATTGAGAGAACAACACTCCCCCTATGTCCATGCCTACACCTAAACAGGATAGCAAATTGAGTATGGTGGGGTGTGCAAGGGTTCAAGTCACATTGCTCGAATCAATGATATTTAGCTCATGCCTTAACTCACGAAATCTTGCTTCATCCAAAGGCTTCGTGAAAATATCTGCAAGGTTATCATGAGTGTTGACATAGTTGAGTTCGATCTCCCCTCGCCTAATGTGATCCCGATGAAGTGATACCGAATCTCAATATGCTTCGTCTTGAAATTTTGAACCTGGTTGAGAGAAATCTTGATGGCACTTTCATTGTCACACCAAAGAGGCACTTTGTCACAAATGACACCGTAATCCTTTAAAGTTTGCCTCATCCAAAGAAGTTGTGCACAACAACTACTGGCGGCCACGTACTTCGCCTCGATGGACGAGAGAGACACACAACTTTGCTTCTTGGAGGACCAACTCACCAAAGAGCAACCAAGAAATTGGCACCCTCTGGAAGTGGACTTCCTATCCACTTTGTCTCCCGCCCAATCGGAGTCCGAATAACCTACAAGCTTGAAGTTTGCTCCTCTTGGGTACCATAAGCCAAAGTTTTGGGTATGAGCCAAATATCGAAAGATTCGCTTGACCGCCACAAAGTGGCTTTCCTTAGGTGCGTCTTGAAACGGTGCACAAATTCCCACACTCAACATGATATCCGGTCTAGATGCACAAAGGTAAAGCAAGGAGCCAATCATGGAGCGATATACCTTTTGATCCACCGCTTTTTACCATTGGTATCTAAGTCAAGTTGGCATTTGACGGGCATTGGAGTGGAATCCGGCTTGACATCATTGAGCTTGAATCTCTTGAGTATGTATTGAGTGTATTTGGATTGGTTGATGAAGGTTCCTTCTCTCCGTTGCTTGACTTCGAACCCGAGAAAGAACATCAATTCTCCCATCATGGACATCTTAAACTTGGAGGTCATCAGTGCGGCAAATTCCTCACTGAAAGATTTGTTAGGGGAACCAAAGATAATATCATCAACATATAGTTGGCACACAAACAACTCCCCTTTGACCTTCTGTGGGGTCAATTTTCCCAATTTCAAAACTGCGATCTTACAACAACTCGGTAAGGTGGTCATACCACGCACGTGGGGCTTGCTTAAGGCCATAGAGTGCCTTATCGAGTTGGTACACATGATCGAGAAAATAGGGATCCTCGAACCCGGGGGGTTGCTTGACATACACCAACTCATTAATGGGACCATTAAGAAATGCACTCTTCACATCCATTTGTTGCAACTTAAAGTTATGATGAGAAGCATAAGCAATCAACATGCGAATGGAATCAAGGCGAGCAACGGGAGCAAAGGTTTCACCGTAGTCGATACCCTCGACTTGGGAGTAGCCTTGTGCTACCAACCGGGCCTTGTTGCGAATGATAATTCCATGAGCGTCTTGCTTGTTCTTGAATATCCACTTGGTTCCAATGACATTGTGGTTCCCCGTTGGCCTTGCCACAAATCTCCACACCTTGTTGTACTCGAAGTTGTTGAGTTCTTCATGAATGGCATTGAGCCAATCCGGATCTTTGAGCGCCTCATAGACCTTTTGGGGTTCAACACAAGAGACAAACGCGTGATGTTCACAATAGTTTGCCAATTGTCTACGAGTGCTTACCCCCTTTCGGATGCTTCCAAGCACATTTGTCATGAGATGGCCCTTGGTTGTGAGCTTGGGAGCGATCTTGGTGGCACGACGCTCCAATTCCTCCTCAGGGGTGATTTGAGGAGCGGTAAATTGATCATCTTGAGTGCCGTCTTGAGCTTGTTCTTGATCTTGAGCTTGCTCTTGATCTTGAACTTGCTCGGAGGAGAGAACTTGGCCTTGGGCATCACTTTCCGCCCTTGGTCTTGTTCATGATGTTGAGGGCCTTCACTTTGTTTTTCGGAAGTGTGTGGGCCTTGGGTTGGTGATGGCTCCACTTGTGTGGAGCATTGTCCTTCTCCTTCGGCCACAAGGGGTTCCTCAATGGGTAGGATAAAGCCAACTCCCATTCTTCTTATGGCTTGGGGAGGAATTTCATCACCTACATTACAAGTGCCACTTTGCTCCACTTGGGAGCCATTATTCTCATAAAACTCCATGTTACACGTCTCCTCAATGAGTCCCGTGGACTTATTGAGGACACGGTAAGAATGAGAGTTGGTAGCATAACCAACAAATATGCCCATATAAGCTCTAGCCTCAAATTTAGACAAACAAACACCTTTCTTGAGAATAACACACTTACACCCGAACATCCTGAAGTACTTGAGGTTGGGCTTGTTACCGGTGAGTATCTCATAAGGAGTCTTGTTCAAGCCCTTGCGGAGGTAGAGCCGATTGGATGCATGACAAGCGGTCTTGATGGCTTCGGCCCAGAAGTTGTATGGAGACTTGAACTCCGCCATCATGGTCCTTGCCGCATCCATCAACGTCCGGTTCTTCCTCTCCGCTACACCATTTTGTTGAGGGGTGTATGGTGCGGAATATTTATGCTTGATCCCCTCATCACTAAGGAACTCATCCAAGGTGTAGTTCTTGAACTCGGTGCCATTATCGCTTCTTATTGTCAAGATCTTTGTATTGTGTTGTCGTTCGGCTTCATTTGCAAAGTCAATGACACTTTGTTGGGTCTCGCTCTTCCTCTTGAAGAAGTATACCCAAGTGTATCTTGAATAGTCATCCATAATCACCAAGCAATACTTTCTACCCCCAAGACTATCAAAGGATGGAGGCCCAAATAGATCCAAGTGAAGGAGCTCCCAAGGCCTCTTCGAGTAGATGATAGTCGTGCGAGGGTGAGCCTTTTCATGAAGCTTTCCTTCGATACAAGCACTGCAAGCACGATCTTTAGCAAAACTAACATTTGTTAGTCCACGGACATGGTCCCCCTTGAGAAGACTTTGCAAAGATCTCATATTGACATGGGCTAAACGGCGATGCCAAAGCCATCCCATGTCAACTTTAGCCATTAGGCATGTCGCGGTCTTAGTGGGTCGCTTTGAAAAGTTAATCACGTAGAGACCGTTCTCGACATGCCCAACAAAGGCTACTTTAAGAGTCTTGCTCCACAAGAGGGCCATGGTATCAACATCAAAGAAAGTGTAAAACCCCATGAGTGCAAGTTGACGAACGGAAAGTAAATTGTATGCAAGGGACTCAACAAACATGACCTTCTCGATCGTGAGATCATGATAAATGACAACCTTGCCAAGCCCCAATACCTTGGAGGACGAGGCATAACCCCACTCGACATTGGTGGGCATAGATGGAATCTTGTGAACATCCACCACCAAGTCCTTGCTTCCGGTCATATGATTAGTAGCTCCACTATCGAGCAACCATGATCCCCCACCGGAAGCAAACACCTACAAGAGATCAATGCTTGGTTTTAGGTACCCATTTAGTAATGGGTCCTTTGATGTGAGTAACAAGGGTCTTAGGAACCCAAATAGACCATTCAATATACTCATAAGGAGAGCCAACAAATTTGGCATAAACATGTCCATCACTAGCACGACACAACACATAAGAAGGCTTAAAGTCGCCGGCTTGGTTGGGAAGGGAAGTGTTGCCCTTCTTGGCATCATCACCCTTCACGGTGTGTTCTTCTTCTTCTCCTTAGTAGCACCCTCTCCCTCCTTCACAAAGGTTTGCTTGAGAGGGGGAGGTCGTTTGGACTTGTCATTCTTCTTCTTGTTCTTGTACTTGGGTGCGTACCCAATCCCTTCCTTGGCCACAACTCCCTTTTGATTGCTCAAAAGGTCGTTGAGGTTTTTCTCACCTTGTATGCAAGAAACAAGGCATTTCTCAAGTCACTCCTTCAACTTAGCATTCTCCTCAACAAGATGCACATGCTCACAACATGGGTTAGTAGCATTTGCATTATCAATTAACACCATATGAGGAAATGTGGCTTTCTCCTTGGTTAGCTTTACTTGAAGTTGATCATGAGACTCTTTGAGGCTAGCATGAGTACCCTTCAAGACCTTGTGAGCCTTGTCAAGTGATACGTCTCCAAAGTATCTATAATTTTTGATTGCTCCATGCTATTATATTATCTATTTTGGATGTTAATGGGCTTTATTTTACACTTTTATAACATTTTTGGGACTAACCTACTAACTGAGGCCCAACCCAAATTGCTGTTTTTTTGCCTATTTTAGGGTTTCGAAGAAAAGGAATATCAAACGGAGTCCAAACGGAATGAAACCTTCGGGAACATGATTTTCTCAACAAACATGATCCAGGAAACTTGGAGTGGCCGTCAAGAAACAAGGGAGGAAGGCACGATGCAGGGGGCGTGCCTACCCCCCTAGGCGCGCCCTCCACCCTCGTGGGCCCTCCGTTGCTCCACCGACGTACTTCTTCCTCCTATATATATCCACGTACCCCCCAAACATCCAGGAGCACCACGAAAACCTAATTCCACCGCCGCAACCTTCTGTACTCGAGAGATCCCATCTCAGGGCCTTTTCCGGAGCTCCGCCGGAGGGGGCATTGATCACGGAGGGCCTCTACATCAACTCCATGGCCTCTCCGGTGATGTGTGAGTAGTTTACTTCAGACCTACGGGTCCATAGTTATTAGCTAGATGGCTTCTTCTCTCTTTGGATCTCAATACAAAGTTCTCCTCGATTCTCTTGGAGATCTATTCGATGTAATCTTCTTTTGCGGTGTGTTTGTCGAGATCCGTTGAATTGTGGGTTTATGATCCAGATTATCTATGAACAATATTTGATTCTCCTCTGAATTCTTTTATGTATGATTGGTTTATCTTTGCAAGTCTCTTTGAATTATCAGTTTGGTTTGGCCTACTAGATTGATCTTTCTTGCAATGGGAGAAGTGCTTAGCTTTGGGTTCAATCTTGCGGTGTTCGATCCCAGTGACAGAAAGGGAACCGATACGTATTGTATTGTTGCCATCGAGGATAAAAATATGGGGTTTATATCATATTGCGTGAGTTTATCCCTCTACATCATGTCATCTTCCTTAAAGCATTACTCTGTTCTTATGAACTTAATACTTTAGATGCATGCTGGATAGCGGTCGATGTGTGGAGTAATAGTAGTAGATGCAGAATCGTTTCGGTCTACTTGTCTCGGACGTGATGCCTATATACATGATCATACCTAGATATTCTCATAACTATGCTCAATTCTATCAATTGCTCGACAGTAATTCGTTTACCCACCGTAATACTTATGCTCTTGAGAGAAGCCACTAGTGAAACCTATGGCCACCGGGTCTATCTTTCATCATAGTAGTCTTCAAATATTTAGTTATTTCCTTTGCCATTTATTTTACTTTGCATATTTATCATAAAAATACCAAAAATATTATCTTACCATATCTATCAGATCTCACTCTCGTAAGTGACTGAGAAGGGCTTGACAACCCCTTTATCGCGTTGGTTGCGAGGTTCTTATTTGTTTGTGTAGGTGCGTGGGACTTGAGCGTGATCTCCTACAGGATTGATACCTTGGTTCTCAAAAACTAAGGGAAATACTTACGCTACTTTGCTGCATCACCCTTTCCTCTTTAAGGGAAAACCAACGTAGTGCTCAAGAGGTAGCAAGAAGGATTTCTGGCGCCATTGTCGGGGAGATCTAAGCCAAGTCAAGACATACCAAGTACCCATCACAAATTCTTTGTTGGGGATCGTAGCAGAAATTTAAAATTTTCTGCGCATCACCAAGATCAATCTATGGAGTCATCTAGCAACGAGAGGGAGAGGAGTGCATCTACATACCCTTGTAGATCGCGAGCGGAAGCGTTCAAGAGAACGGGGTTGATGGAGTCGTACTCGACGTGATCCAAATCACCGATGATCCTAGCGCCGGACGGACGGTACCTCCGCGTTCAACACACGTACGGAGCGGAGACGTCTCCCGCGCCTTGATCCAGCAAGGAGGAGGGAGAGGTTGAGGAAGAGATATCCAACAGCAGCACGACGGCGTGGTGGTGGTGGAGCGGCAGTACTCCGGCAGGGCTTCGCCAAGCTCTTAACGGAGGAGGAGAGGTGTTGGGGAGGGGAGGGACTGCGCCTATGATGTGGTGTGCAGCCCTCCCCTTGCCCCTCTATTTATAGGGGAAGGAGGAAGGGGGCCGGCCCCCTCTAGATGAGATCTAGAGGGTGGCGGCGGCCAAGGGGGTGGCTTGCCCCCCAAGCAAGGGGGGCGGCGGCCAAGGGGGGTGGCTTGCCCCCCAAGCAAGGGGGGGCGGTGCCCCCTCTAGGGTTCCCCCCCAACCCTAGGCGCATGGGCCCAAGGGGGGGGTGCGCCCAACCCACTGGGGCTGGTTCCCTTTTCTCTACGGCCCATGAGGCCCTCCGAGAGAGGTGGCCCCTCCCGGTGGACCCCCGGAACCCCTTCGGTGGCCCCGGTATAATACCGATATGCCCTCGAACCTTTCCAGTGACCGTATGACAACTTCCTATATATAAATCTTCACCTCCGGACCATTCCGGAACTCCTCGTGACGTTCGGGATCTCATCAGGGACTCCGAACAACATTCGGTAATCACATACAAGTCTTCCTAATAACCCTAGCGTCATCGAACCTTAAGTGTGTAGACCCTACGGGTTCGGGAAACATGCAGACATGACCGAGACAACTCTTCGGCCAATAACCAACAGCGGGATATGGATACCCGTGTTGGCTCCCACATGTTCCACGATTATCTCATCGGATGAACCACGATGTCGAGGATTCAAGCAATCCCATATACAATTCCCTTTGTCAATCGATACGTTACTTGCCTAAGATTCGAGCGTCGGTATCCCAATACCTCGTTCAATCTCGTTACCGGCAAGTCACTTTACTCGTTCCATAACACATCATCCCGTGACCAACCCTTAGTCACATTGAGCTCATTACGATGATGTCTTACCGAGTGGGCCTAGAGATACCTCTCCGTCATACGGAGTGACAAACCCCAGTCTCGATTCGTGCCAACCCAACAGACACTTTCGGAGATACCCGTAGTGCACCTTTATAGTCACCCAGTTACGTTGTGACGTTTGGTACACCCAAAGTATTCCTACAGTATCCGGGAGTTGCACAATCTCATGGTCTAAGGAAAAGATACTTGACATTAGAAAAGCTTTAGCAGACGAACTACACGATCTTGCGCTATGCTTAGGATTGGGTCTTGTCCATCACATCATTCTCCTAATGATGTAATCCCGTTATCAATGACATCCAATGTCCATGGTTAGGAAACCGTAACCATCTATTGATTAATGATACGTCTCCGTCGTATCTATAATTTTTGATTGTTCCATGCCAATATTATTCAACTTTCATATACTTTTTGGCAACTTTTTATACTATTTTTGGGACTAACATATTGATCTAGTGCCCAGTGCCAGTTCCTGTTTGTTGCATGTTTTTTGTTTCGCAGAATATCCATATCAAACGGAGTCCAAACGGAATAAAAACTGACGGAGATTTTTTTTGGAATATATATGATTTTTGGGAAGAAGAATCCACGCAAGACGATGCTCGAGGGGCCCATGAGGTAGGGGCGCGCCCCTGACCCTCATGGCCACCCCGTAAGGCGGTTGGTGCCCTACTTTTGCCGCAAGAAAGCTAATTTCCGGATAGAGATCGTGTCAAAATTTCAGCCTAATCGGAGTTACGGATCTCCGGTAATATAAGAAACGGTGGAAGGGAAGAATCTGGGAGCACAGAAATAGAAAGAGACAGAGAGACAGATCCAATCTCAGAGGGGCTCTCGCCCCTCCCGTGCCATGGAGGCCATGGACGAGAGGGGAAACCCTTCTCCCATCTAGGGAGAAGGTCAAGGAGGAAGAAGAAGGAGGGGGGCTCTCTCCCCCTCGCTTCCGGTGGCACTGGAGTGCCACCGGGGGCCATCATCATCACCGCGATCTACACCAACACCTCCGCCATCTTCACCAACATCTCCATCACCTTCCCCCTCTATATACAGCGGTCCACTCTCCCACAACCCGCTGTACCCTCTACTTGAACATGGTGCTTTATGCTTCATATTATTATCCAATGATGTGTTGCCATCCTATGATGTCTGAGTATATTTTCGTTGTCCTATCGGTGGTTGATGAATTGCTATGATTGATTTAATTTGCTTGTGGTTATGTTGCTGTCCTTTGGTGCCCATCATATGAGCGCGCGCGTGGATCACACCATAGGGTTAGTTATATGTTGATAGGACTATGTATTGGAGGGCAAGAGTAACAGAAGCTTCAACCTAGCATAGAAATTGATGCATACGGGATTGAAGGGGGACCAATATATCTTAATGCTATGGTTGGGTTTTACCTTAATGAACATTAGTAGTTGCGGATTCTTGCTAATAGTTCCAATCATAAGTGCATAGAATTCCAAGTAAGGGATGCCATGCTAGCAGTGGCCTCTCCCACATAATACTTGCTATCGGTCTAGTAAAGTAGTCAATTGCTTAGGGACAATTTCGCAACTCCTACCACCACTTTTCCACACTCGCTATATTTACTTTAGTTGCTTCTTTACCTTAACAGCCCCTAGTTTTATTTTCATGCTCTTTACTTTCTTGCAAGCCTTTCCGAAAACACCTACAAAGTACTTCTAGTTTCATACTTGTTCTAGGTAAAGCGAACGTCAAGCGTGCGTAGAGTTGTATCGGTGGTCGATAGAACTTGAGGGAATATTTGTTCTACCTTTAGCTCCTCGTTGGGTTTGACACTCTTACTTATCGAAATTGTTGCGATCCCCTATACTTGTGGGTTATCAAGACCTTTTTCTGGCGCCGTTGCCGGGGACCAATAGCGTGGGGTGAATATTCTCGTGTGTGCTTGTTTGCTTTATCACTAGGTAATTTTTATTTGTTGTTCTTAGTTGTTCTTTATCTTTAGTTATGGATATGGAACACGAAATACCAAAAAAATTAGGTGTACTTTCTGCTCATGGAGATGGGGAACCTCCTAAAACCCTCGATGCTGGTTATGTGAAAGATATTATGTACTACTTTAATAATCCTGAGAAAACCCCATTTAATTATGTAATGGGAGTAACGTTGGATCAATGTGAATACTTTAGGGATTATCGCTTGACACAAAAAGGGAAACTATTATGGGATCAAATTTATATATTGAAGTGGTATGCTAGACAACTATGCTCGGAATATGATTATACTTGTTGCTCTAGGATTAATTCTCCACACCTCCCCTTTTCATGCAAATTTAATGATAATTAAACCTTGGCTTCTTATGCTAGAGGTATATATGATTACTATGATGTGGAACAAATAGAAGAATTTGTTGCTTTTATGGGTGCTTATGAAATTGAATCTATGTTTAAAGAGTTTGATGATATTGATGATGCTTGTTATAGATCTGAAAATTTAGCTATCCTCAAATATTGCTATGAGAATTATGAATACAAGTATGAAATTAATGCACTTATTAAGAAAGTCTCCGCTGTCCAAGAAGAGACTAATATTTTGCAGGAGTCTATGGAAGAAGAAATTGATGAAACTGTGAGCTCATTGGATGAAAAAGATGAGGAGGAGAGCGAAGAACAAAAGGAGGAAGAGCGGATTGATCACCCGTGCCCACCTTCTAATGAGAGTAACTCTTCAACTCATACATTGTTTAATTCCCCTTCGTGCTTACCGAAGGATGATTGCTATGATGACTGTAATGATCCCTATGATTCTTTTGAAATATCCCTTTTTGATGATGCTTGCTATGCTTGTGGCCAAGATGCCAATATGAATTATGCTTATGGAGATGAACTTGCTATAGTTCCTTATGTTAAACATGAAATTGTTGCTATTGCACCCACACGTGATAGTCCTATTATCTTTTTGAATTCTCCCGACTACACTATATCGAAGAAGTTTGCACTTATTAAGGATTATATTGATGGGTTGCCTTTTACCATTGCACATGATGATTTTGATGAATGTAATATTCATGTGCTTGCTACTCCTACTTGCAATTATTATGAGAGAGGAACTATATCTCCACCTCTCTATGTTTCGAACATGATAAAATTGCAAGAAACTGTTTATACTATGCATTGGCCTTTACTAGGTGTGCACGAATTGTTCTTTTATGACATGCCAATGCATAGGAAGAGAGTTAGACTTCGTCATTGCATGATATATGTTTCTTTGTGCTCATTCCTAAATTACAAATCATTGTTGATTCAAATTGGCTTTGATATACCTTGGGATCCGGGTGGATCCATTACTTGAGCACTTTATGCCTAGCTTAATGGCTTTAAAGAAAGTGCTGCCAGGGAGACAACCCGGAAGTTTTAGAGAGTCGTTTATTTCTGTTGAGTGCTTTCATATAGTTTAAAAATAACAAAAATAAAGAGGGGAACCCAAAACTTTTTCAAAAAGAAAAGCGAAAGTGAGAAAGACGAGCATTGTTGAAGTGGGAGCTAGCCTTGAACTTTGTTCATGATCACAGAAACTTTGTGAATCTTGATTACAGAAACTTTTCAACAAAAATAATTATCCCCTTGTACAATTCCATTGTATTATAAAAATAATGTGACAAGGTTTGCCTTTAGGATGTTTACATTTGCTTGATGGTTTGTACGGTGCAGGACAGAAACTTTGGCTGTAGTGCGCGATTTTACATTTTTAGCTGGAACGTCAAATGGTTCTGATTATCTTTGCACTGTCTTACTATACAAATTGTTTATTTTTACTAATTTTGGTAGAATTTTTCAAGTATCATAAGTATGGTGAATGTTCAGATTATTACAGACTGTTCTGTTTTAGACAGATTCTGTTTTTGATGCATAGTTTGCTTGTTTTGATGAAACTATCAATTTATATCAGTGGATTAAGCCTTGAAAAGTTATATTACAGTAGACACAATGCAAAAACAAAATATGAATTGGTTTGCAACAGTACTTAGAGTAGTGATTTGCTTTATTATACTAACAGATCTTACCGAGTTTTCTGTTGAAGTTTTGTGTGGATGAAGTGTTCGATGATCGAGAAGGTTTCGATGTGAGAAGAAGGAAGAGAGGCAAGAACTCAAGCTTGGGGATGCCCGAGGCACCCCAAGTAAATATTCAAGGAGACTCAAGCGCCTAAGCTTGGGGATGCTGGGAAGGCATCCCCTCTTTCTTCAACAAGTATCGATATGTTTTCGGATTCGTTTCGTTCATGCGATATGTGCAAGTCTTGGAGCGTCTTTTGCATTTAGGTTTTTATTTTTTCTTTTTATGCACCATGCTGGTATGAGATAGTCCTTGGTTTATTTATAGAATGCTCATTGCACTTCACTTATATCTTTTGAGTATGGCTTTATAGAATGCTTCATGAGCTTCACTTATATCATTTGAAGTTTGGATTGCCTGTTTCTCTTCACTTAGACAACCGCCATTTGTAGAATGCTATTTTTCTTCACTTATATTTGTTAGAGCACGGGCATATCTTTTGTAGAAAGAATTAAACTCTCTTGCTTCACTTATATCTATTTAGAGAGATGACAGGAATTGGTCATTCACATGGTTAGTCATAAAATCCTACATAAAACTTGTAGATCACTGAATATGATATGTTTGATTCCTTGCAATAGTTTTGCGATATCAAGATGGTAATATTAGAGTCATGCTAGTGGGTAGTTGTGGATTGTAGAAATACTTGTGTTGAGGTTTGTGATTCCCGTAGCATGCACGTATGGTGAACCGTTATGTAACGAAGTCGGAGCATGATTTATTTATTGATTGTCTTCCTTATGAGTGGCGGTCAGGGACGAGCGATGGTCTTTTCCTACAAATCTATCCCCCTAGGAGCATGTGTGTAGTACTTTGTTTCGATATCCAATAGACTTTTGCAATAAGTATGTGAGTTCTTTATGACTAATGTTGAGTCCATGGATTATACGCACTCTCACCCTTCCACCATTGCTAGCCTCTCTATGCGCAACTTTCGCCGGTACCATAAACCCACCATATACCTTCCTCAAAACAGCCACCATACCTACCTATCATGGCATGTCCATAGCCATTCCGAGATATATTTCCATGCAACTTTCATCATCATCGTATATATGACTTGAGCATTGATTGTCATATTGCTTTGCATGATCGTAAGATAGCTAGCATGATGTTTTCATGGCTTGTCCGTTTTTTGATGGCATTGCTACGCTAGATCATTGCACATCTCGGTACATCGTCGGAGGCATTCATATAGAGTCATATCTTTGTTCTAGATATCGAGTTGTAATATCGAGTTGTTAGTAAATAAAAGTGTGATGATCATCATTATTAGAGCATTGCCCCAGTGAGGAAAGGATGATGGAGACTATGATTCCCCCACAAGTCGGGATGAGACTCCGGACGAAAAAAAAGAAAGGCCAAAAAAAAGAGAAGGCCCAAAAAAAGAGAAAAAAAGAAAAGAAAACAAAAAAATGAGAGAAAAAGAGAGAAGGGGCAATGCTACTATCCTTTTTCCACACTTGTGCTTCAAAGTAGCACCATGTTCTTCATATAGAGAGTCTCTTGAGTTATCACTTTCATATACTAGTGGGAATTTTCATTATAGAACTTGGCTTGTATATTCCGATGATGGGCTTCCTCAAATGCCCAAGGTCTTCATGAGCAAGCAAGTTGGATGCACACCCACTTAGTTTCAATTAGAGCTTTCATACACTTATAGCTCTAGTGCATCCGTTGCATGGCAATCCCTACTCACTCACATTGAAATCTATTAATGGGCATCTCCATAGCCCGTTGATACGCCTAGTTGATGTGAGACTATCTTCTCCTTTTTGTCTCCTCCACCATCATATTCTATTCCACCTATAGTGCTATGTCCATGGCTCACGCTGATGTATTGCGTGAAAGTTGAAAAGGTTTGAGAACGTCAAAAGTATGAAACAATTGCTTGGCTTGTCATCGGGGTTGTGCATGATTTGAATATTTTGTGTGGTGAAGATGGAGCATAGCCAGACTATATGATTTTGTAGGGATAACTTTCTTTGGCCATGTTATTTTGAAAATACATGATTGCTTTATTAGTATGCTTGAAGTATTATTGTCTTAATGTCAAAGGATAGACTATTGCTTTGAATCACTCGTGTCTTAATATTCGTGCCATGATTAGACATATGATCAAGATTATGCTAGGTAGCATTCCACATAAAAAAATATCTTTTTTATCATTTACCTACTCGAGGACGAGCAGGAATTAAGCTTGGGGATGCTGATAAGTCTCCGTCGTATCTATAATTTTTGATTGTTCCATGCCAATATTATTCAACTTTCATATACTTTTTGGCAACTTTTTATACTATTTTTGGGACTAACATATTGATCCAGTGCCCAGTGCCCAGTGCCAGTTCCTGTTTGTTGCATGTTTTTTGTTTCGCAGAATATCCATATCAAACGGAGTCCAAACGGAATAAAAACTGCGGAGATTTTTTGGAATATATGTGATTTTTGGGAAGAAGAATCCACACAAGACGATGCTCGAGGGGCCCACGAGGTAGGGGGCGCACCCCAGGGTGTCAGGCGCGCCCCTGACCCTCGTGGCCACCCTGTAAGGCGGTTGGTGCCCTTCTTTCGCCGCAAGTAAGCTAATTTCCGGATAGAGATCGTGTCAAAATTTCAGCCCAATCGGAGTTACGGATCTCCGGGAATATAAGAAACGGTGAAAGGGAAGAATCTGGGAGCACAGGAACAGAGAGAGACAGAGAGACAGATCCAATCTCGAAGGGGCTCTCGCCCCTCCCGTGCCATGGAGGCCATGGACGAGAGGGGAAACCCTTCTCCCATCTAGGGAGGAGGTCAAGGAAGAAGAAGAAGTAGGGGGTCTCTCTCCCCCTCGCTTCCGGTGGCACTGGAGTGCCACCGGGGGCCATCATCATCACCGCGATCTACACCAACACCTCCGCCATCTTCACCAACATCTCCATCACCTTCCCTCCCTCTATCTACAGCGGTCCACTCTCCCGCAACCAGCTGTACCCCCTACTTGAACATGGTGCTTTATGCTTCATATTATTATCCAATGATGTGTTGCCATCCTATGATGTCTGAGTAGATTTTCGTTGTCCTATCGGTGGTTGATGAATTTCTATGATTGATTTAATTTGCTTGTGGTTATGTTGCTGTCCTTTGGTTCCCATCATATGAACGCGCGCGTGGATCACACCATAGGGTTAGTTGTATGTTGATAGGACTATGTATTGGAGGGCAAGAGTGACAGAAGCTTCAACCTAGCATAGAAATTGATGCATACGGGATTGAAGGGGGACCAATATATCTTAATGCTATGGTTGGGTTTTACCTTAATGAACATTAGTAGTTGCGGATGCTTGCTAATAGTTCCAATCATAAGTGCATAGAATTCCAAGTAAGGGATGCCATGCTAGCAGTGGCCTCTCCCACATAATACTTGCTATCGGTCTAGTAAAGTAGTCAATTGCCTAGGGACAATTTCGCAACTCCTACCACCACTTTTCCACACTCGCTATATTTACTTTAGTTGCTTCTTTACCTTAACAGCCCCTAATTTTATTTTCGTGCTCTTTACTTTCTTGCAAGCCTTTCCGAAAACACCTACAAAGTACTTCTAGTTTCATACTTGTTCTAGGTAAAGCGAACGTCAAGCGTGCGTACAGTTGTATCGGTGGTCGATAGAACTTGAGGGAATATTTGTTCTACCTTTAGATCCTCGTTGGGTTCGACACTCTTACTTATCGAAAACTGTTGCGATCCCCTATACTTGTGGGTTATCAATCAACGAGCTAGTCAACTAGAGGCTCATTAGGGACATGTTGTGGTCTATGTATTCACACATGCATTACGATTTCCGGATAACACAATTATAGCATGAACAATAGACAATTATCATGAACAAGGAAATATAATAATAACCATTTTATTATTGCCTCTAGGGCATATTTCCAACAGTCTCCCACTTGCACTAGAGTCAATAATCTAGTTACATTGTGATGAATCGAACACCCATAGATTTCTGGTGTTGATCATGTTTTGCTCGAGGAAGAGGTTTAGTCAACGAATCTGCGACATTCAGGTCTGTATGCACTTTACAAATATCTATGTCTCCATTTTGAACATTTTCACGAATGGAGTTGAAGCGACGCTTGATATGCCTGGTCTTCCTGTGAAACCTGGGCTCCTTGGCTAGGGCAATAGCTCTAGTGTTGTCACAGAAGAGAGTCATTGGGCCCGACGCATTGGGAATAACTCCTAGGTGGGTAATGAACTCCTTTATCTAGATTGCTTCTTGTGCTGCCTACGAGGCTGCCATGTACTCCGTTTCACATGTAGATCCCGCCACGACGCTTTGCTTGCAACTACACCAGTTGACTGCCCCACCATTCAAAATATACACGTATCCGGTTTGTGACTTAGAGTCATCTAGATCTGTGTCGAAGCTAGCATCGACGTAACCCTTTACGACGAGCTCTTTGTCACCTCCATAAACAAGAAACATATCCTTAGTCCTCTTCAGGTACTTCAGGATATTCTTGACCGCTGTCGGGTGTTCCATGCCGGGATTACTTTGGTACCTTCCTACCAAACTTACAGCAAGGCTTACATCAGGTCTGGTACACAACATGGCATACATGATAGACCCTATGGCCGAGGCATAGGGGACGACACTCATCTTTTCTCTATCTTCTGTAGTGGTCGGGCATTGAGCCGTGCTCAATCTCATACCTTGCAATACAGGCAAGAACCCCTTCTTGGACTGATCCATATTGAACTTCTTCAATATCTTGTCAAGGTACGTACTTTGTGAAAGACCAATGAGGCGTCTCGATCTATCTCTATAGATCTTGATGCCTAATATATAAGCAGCTTCTCCAAGGTCCTTCATTGAAAAACACTTGTTCAAGTAGGCCTTTATGCTTTCCAAGAATTCTATATCATTTCCCATCAATAGTATGTCATCCACATATAATATGAGAAATGCTACAGAGCTCCCACTCACTTTCTTGTAAACACAAGCTTCTCCATAAGTCTGCGTAAACCCAAACGCTTTGATCATCTCATCAAATCGAATGTTCCAACTCCGAGATGCTTGCACCAGCCCATAGATTAAGCGTTGGAGCTTGCACCCCTTGTCAGCATTCTTAGGATCGACAAAACCTTCCGGCTGCATCATATATAATTCTTCCTTAAGGAAACCATTAAGGAATGCCGTTTTGACGACCATTTGCCATATCTCATAATCATAGAATGCGGCAATTAATTGCTAACATGACTCGGACGAACTTCAGCTTCGCTATGGGTGAGAAATTCTCATCGTAGTCAACCCCTTGAACTTGTCGATAACCCTTAGAGACAAGCCGAGCCTTATAGATGGTCACATTACCATCCGCGTATGTCTTCTTCTTAAAGATCCATTTATTTTCTATGGCTCGCTAATCATCGGGCAAGTCAGTCATAGTCCATACTTCGTTTTCATACATGGATCCTATCTCGGATTTCATGGCTTCCAGCCATTTGTCGGAATCTGGGCCTGCCATTGCTTCTTCATAGTTTGAAGGTTCACCATTGTCTAACAACATGATTTCCAGGACAGGGTTGCCGTACCACTCTGGTGCGGAACGTGTCCTTGTGGACCTACGAAGTTCAGTAGCAACTTGATCTAAAGTTTCATGATCATCATCATTAACTTCCTCTCTAGTTGGTGCAGGCACCTCAGAAACATTTTCTTGAGCTGCGCCACTCTCCGGTTCAAGAGGCAATACTTCATCAAGTTCTACTTTCCTCCCACTTACTTCTTTCGAGAGAAACTCTTTCTCTAGAAAGGATCCATTCTTGGCAACAAAGATCTTGCCTTCGGATCTGAGGTAGAAGGTATACCCAATAGTTTCTTTAGGGTATCCTATGAAGACGCATTTTTTTGATTTGGGTTCGAGCTTTTCAGGTTGAAGTTTCTTGACATAAGCATCGCATCCCCAAACTTTCAGAAACGACAGCTTAGGTTTCTTACCAAACCACAATTCATACGGTGTCGTCTCAACGGATTTCGACGGGGCCCTATTTAAAGTAGCATAACCCCAAAATGATAGCGGTAGATCGGTAAGAGACATCATAGATCGCACCATATCCAATAGGGCGCGATTACGACGTTCGGACACACCATTACGCTGTGGTGTTCCAGGCGGCGTGAATTGTGAAACTATTCCACACTTCCTTAAGTGCATGCCAAATTCGTGACTCAAATATTCTCCCCCACGATCTGATCGTAAGAACTTGATTTTCCTGCCACGTTGATTCTCAACCTCACTCTAAAATTCCTTGAACTTTTCAAAGGTCTCAGACTTGTGTTTCATTAAGTAGACATACCCATATCTACTCAAGTCATCAGTGAGGGTGAGAACATAACGATAGCCACCGCGAGCCTCTACACTTATTGGACCGCACACATCAGTATGTATGATTTTCAATAAGTTGGTTGCTCGCTCCATTGTTCCGGAGAACGGAGTCTTGGTCATTTTGCCCATGAGGCATGGTTCGCACATGTCAAATGATTCATAATCAAGAGGCTCCAAAAGTCCATCTGTATGGAGTTTCTTCATGCGTTTGACACCAGTGTGACCAAGGCGGCAGCGCCACAAGTATGTGGGACTATCATTATCAACCTTACACCTTTTGGCATTCACACTATGAATATGTGTAACATCACGTTCGAGATTAAATAAGAATAAACCATTGACCAGCGGGGCATGACCATAAAACATGTCTCTCATATAAATAGAACAACCATTATTCTCAGATATAAATGAGTAGCCATCTCGCATTAAACGAGATCCAGATACAATGTTCATGCTCAAAGCTGGTACTAAATAACAATTATTGAGGTTTAAAACTAATCCCGTAGGTAAATGTAGAGGTAGCGTGCCGACGTCAATCACATCGACCTTGGAACCATTCCCGACGTGCATCGTCACCTCGTCCTTTGCCAGTCTTCGTTTATTCCGGAGTTCGTGTTTTGAGTTACAAATATGAGCAACTGCACCGGTATCAAATACCCAGGAGCTACTACGAGCGCTGGTTAGGTACACATCAATAACATGTATATCACATATACCTTTGGTATTGCCGGCCTTCTTATCCGCTAAGTACTTGGGGCAGTTTCTCTTCCAGTGACCGTTTTCCTTGCAATAAAAGCACTCAGTCTCAGGCTTGGGTCCATTCTTTGGCTTCTTCCCGGTAGCTTGCTTACCGGGCGCGGCAACTCCCTTGCCGTCCTTCTTGAAGTTCTTTTTACCCTTCCCTTTCTTGAACTTAGTGGTTTTATTCACCATCAACACTTGATGTTCCTTTTTGATTTCCACCTCCGCTGATTTCAGCATTGAATATACCTCGGGAATGGTCTTTTCCATCCCCTGCATATTGAAGTTCATCACAAAGCTCTTGTAGCTAGGTGAGAGCGACTGAAGGATTCTGTCAACGACCACATCATTCAGGAGATTAACTCCCAGCTGAGACAAGCGATTGTGCAACCCAGACATTTTGAGTATGTGCTCGCTGACGGAACTATTCTCCTCCATCTTACAACTGTAGAACTTGTCGGAGACTTCATATCTCTCGACCCGGGCATGAGCTTGGAAAACCATTTTCAGCTGTTGGAACATCTCATATGCTCCGTGTTGCTCAAAACGCTTTTGGAGCCCCGATTCTAAGCTGTAAAGCATGCCGCACTGAACCAGGGAGTAATCATCACTACGCGTCTGCCAAGCATTCATAACGTCTTGTTCTGCAGGGAAAACAGGTGCTTCACCTAGCGGTGCATCAAGGACATATGCTTTCCTGGTAGCTACGAGGATAATCCTCAGGTTACGGACCCAGTCCGTGTAGTTTCTGCCATCGTCTTTCAGCTTGGTTTTCTCTAGGAACGTGTTGAAGTTGAGGGAAACATTAGCGTGGGCCATCTGATCTACAAGACATATTGCAAAGATTTTTAGACTATGTTCATGATAATTAAGTTCATCTAATCAAATTATTTGATGAACTCCCACTCAGATAGACATCCCTCTAGTCATCTAAGTGATACATGATCCGAGTCAACTAGGCAGTGTCCGATCATCACGTGAGACGGACTAGTCATCATCGGTGAACATTTTCATGTTGATCGTATCTTCTATATGACTCATGTTCGACCTTTCGGTCTTCCATGTTCCGAGGCCATGTCTGTACATGCTAGGCTCGTCAAGTCAACCTAAGTGTATTGCGTGTGTAAATCTGGCTTACACCCGTTGTATGCGAACGTTAGAACCTATCACACCCGATCATCACGTGGTGCTTCGGAACAATGGACCTTAGCAACGGTGCACAGTTAGGGGGAACACTTTCTTGAAATTATTGCGAGGGATCATCTTATTTATGCTACCGTCGTTCTAAGCAAATAAGATGTAAAACATGATAAACATCACATGCAATCAAATAGTGACATGATATGGCCAATATCATTTTTCTCCTTTTGATCTCCATCTTCGGGGCGCCATGATCATCATCGTCACCGGCATGACACCATCACCTCCATCATCATGACCTCCATCATCGTGTCTTCATGAAGTTGTCTCGCCAACTATTACTTCTACTACTATGGCTAACGGTTAGCGATAAAGTAAAGTAATTACATGACGTTTATGTTGAAACGCAGGTCATAAATAAATTAAGACAACTCCTATGGCTCCTGCCGGTTGTCATACTCATCGACATGCAAGTCGTGATTCCTATTACAAGAACATGATCAATCTCATACATCACATATATCATTCATCACATCCTTTTGGCCATATCACATCACATGGCATATGCTGCAAAAACAAGTTAGACATCCTCTAATTGTTGTTGCAAGTTTTACGTGGCTGCTATAGGTTTCTAGCAAAACGTTTCTTACCTACGCCAAAACCACAATGTGATATGCCAATTTCTATTTACCCTTCATAAGGACCCTTTTCATCGAATCTGATCCTACTAAAGTGGGAGAGATAGAGACCCGCTAGCCACCTTATGCAACTAGTGCATGTCAGTCGGTGGAACCAGTCTCATGTAAGCGTACGTGAAAGGTCGGTCCGGGCCGCTTCATCCCACGATGCCGCCGAATCAAGATAAGACTAGTAACGGCAAGTAAATTGAAAAAATCGACGTCCACAACAACTTGTGTTCTACTCGTGCATAGAAACTACGCATAGACCTAGCTCTGATACCACTGTTGGGGATCGTAGCAGAAATTTAAAATTTTCTACGCATCACCAAGATCAATCTATGGAGTCATCTAGCAACGAGAGGGAGAGGAGTGCATCTACATACCCTTGTAGATCGCGAGCGGAAGCGTTCAAGAGAACGGGGTTGATGGAGTCGTACCCGACGTGATCCAAATCACCGATGATCCTAGCGCCGAATGGACGGTGCCTCCGTTCAACACACGTATGGAGCGGAGACGTCTCCCGCGCCTTGATCCAGCAAGGAGGGGGGAGAGGTTGAGGAAGAGAGCTCCAACAGCAGCACGACGGCGTGGTGGTGGTGGAGCGGCAGTACTCCGGCAGGGCTTCGCCAAGCTCTTAACGGAGGAGGAGAGGTGTTGGGGAGGGGAGGGGCTGTGCCTATGATGTGGTGTGCAGCCCTCCCCTTGCCCCTCTATTTATAGGGGAAGGAGGAAGGGGGTCGGCCTCCGGACCATTCCGGAACTCCTGTGACATCCGGGATCTCATCCGGGACTCCAAACAACATTCGGTAATCACATACAAGTCTTCCTAATAAGCCTAGCGTCATCGAACCTTAAGTGTGTAGACCCTACGGGTTCGGGAACCATGCAGATATGACCGAGACAACTCTTCGGCCAATAACCAACAGCGGGATCTGGATACCCATGTTGGCTCCGACATGTTCCACGATGATCTCATCGGATGAACCACGATGTCGAGGATTCAAGCAATCCCGTATACAATTCCCTTTGTCAATCGGTACGTTACTTGCCCGAGATTCGATCGTCGGTATCCCAATACCTCGTTCAATCTCGTTACCGGCAAGTCACTTTACTCGTTCCGTAACACATCATCCCGTGACCAACCCTTAGTCACACTGAGCTCATTACGATAATGTCTTACCGAGTGGGCCCAGAGATACCTCTCCGTCATACGGAGTGACAAATCCCAGTCTCGGTTCGTGCCAACCCAACAGACACTTTCGGAGATACCCGTAGTGCACCTTTATAGTCACCCAGTTATGTTGTGACGTTTGGCACACCCAAAGTATTCCTATAGTATCCGGGAGTTGCACAATCTCATGGTCTAAGGAAAAGATACTTGACATTAGAAAAGCTTTAGCAGACGAACTACACGATCTTGCGCTATGCTTAGGATTGGGTCTTGTCCATCACATCATTCTCCTAATGATGTGATCCCGTTATCAATGACATCCAATGTCCATGGTCAGGAAACCGTAACCATCTGTTGATCAATGAGCTAGTCAACTAGAGGATCACTAGGGACATGTTGTGGTCTATGTATTCACACATGTATTACGATTTCCGGATAACACAATTATAGCATGAACAATAGACAATTATCATGAACAAGGAAATATAATAATAACCATTTTTATTATTGCCTCTAGGGCATATTTCCACCACTCTTATCCCTCGCATTACATTATTTTCCATTTGCCTCTCGTTTTCCTCTCCCCCACTTCACCCTTGCTGTTTTATTCGCCTTCTTTTCCTCTCTCCCTCTCTCTATTCCCCTTCTCTTTTTCTATTTGCCTTCTTTTGCTCGCTTCTTGTTTGCTTGTGTGTTGGATTGCTTGCTTGTCACGATGGCTCAAGATAATACTAAATTGTGTGACTTTGCCAATACTAACAACAATGATTTTATTAGCACTCCAAGTGCTCCTCTTACCGATGCTGAATCTTGTGAAATTAATACTGCTTTGTTGAATATTGTCATGAAAGATCAATTTGCCGTCCTTCCTAGTGAAGATGCCGCTACCCATCTAAACAACTTTGTTGATTTGTGTGATATGCAAAAGAAGAAAGATGTGGATAATGATATTGTTAAGTTAAGCTATTTCCGTTTTCGCTTAGAGATCGTGCTAAAGCTTGGTTTTCGTCTTTGCCTAAAAATAGTATTGATTCATGGAATAAGTGCAAAGATGCTTTTATCTCTAAGTATTTTCCTCCCGCTAAGATCATCTCTCTTAGAAACGATATTATGAATTTTAAGCAACTTGATCATGAACATGTTGCACAATCTTGGGAGAGGATGAAATTAATAATACGTAAGTTCCCTACACATGGTTTGAATCTTTGGATGATTATACAAAACTTTTATGCCGGATTGAATTTTGCTTCTAGAAATCTTTTAGATTCGGCCGCGGGAGGTACTTTTATGGAAATCACTTTAGGAGAAGCTACTAAACTCCTAGATAATATTATGGTTAATTATTCTCAATGGCACACCGAAAGATCTACTAATAAAAAAGTGCATGCAATTGAAGAAATTAATGTTTTGAGTGGAAAGATGGATGAACTTATGAAATTGCTTGCTAATAAGAGTGCTCCTACTGATCCTAATGATATGCCTTTGTCTACTTTGATTGAGAATAATAATGAATCTATGGATGTGAATTTTGTTGGTAGGAACAATTTTGGTAATAACGCGTATAGAGGTAATTTTAATTCTAGGTCATTTCCTAGTAATTCCTCTAATAATTATGGTAATTCCTACAACAATTCCTATGGAAATTATAATAAGATGCCCTCTGATTTTGAATCTAATATTAAAGAATTTATTACTTCGCAAAAGAGTTTCAATGCTTTGATTGAAGAAAAATTGCTTAAGATTGATGAGTTGGCTAGGAACGTTGATAGAATTTCTCTTGATGTTGATTCTTTGAAACTTAGATCTATTCCACCTAAGCATGATATTAATGAGTCTCTCAAAGCCATGAGAATTTCCATTGATGATTGCAAAGAAAGAACCGCTAGGATGCGTGCTAAGAAAGATTGCTTTGTGAAAGCGTGTTCTACTAGTTTTAATGATAATAAAGATGACGATCTAAAAGTTATTGATGTGTCTCCTATCAAATCTTTGTTTTGCAATATGAATCTTGATAATCATGGGACTGAATATGATCCACCTTTACCTAGAAGGCGTTCCAAAAATTCGGAGTTTTTAGATCTTGATGCTAAAATTGTTAAAAGTGGGATTGAAGAGGTTAAAACTTTAAATATCAATGAACCCACTATTCTAGATTTCAAGGAATTTAATTATGATAATTTCTCTTTCATAGATTGTATTTCCTTGTTGCAATCCGTGCTAAACTCTCCTCATGCTTGTAGTCAAAATAAAGCTTTTACTAAACATATCGTTGATGCTTTGATGCAATCTTATGAAGAAAAACTTAAGTTCGAAGTTTCTATCCCTAGAAAACTTTATGATGAGTGGGAACCTATAATAAAAATTAAAATTAAAGATAATGAGCGCTATACTTTGTGTGATTTGGGTGCTAGTGTTTCCATGATTCCAAAAACTTTGTGTGATTTGCTAGGTTTCCGTGATTTTGATGGTTGTTCTTTAAACTTGCACCTTGAGGATTCCACTATTAAGAAACCTATGGGAAGAATTAATGATGTTCTTATTGTTGCAAATAGGAATTATGTGCCTGTAGATTTCATAGTTCTTTATATAGACTGCAATCCTTCATGTCCTATTATTCTTGGTAGACCTTTCCTTAGAACGATTGGTGCAATTATTGATATGAAGGAAGGGAATATTAGATTCCAATTTCCATTAAGGAAAGGCATGGAACACTTCCCTAGAAAGAAAATTAAATGACCATATGAATCTATTATGAGAGCCACTTTTGGATTGCCTACCAAAGATGGCAATACCTAGATCTATCTTCGCTTTTATGCCTAGCTAGGGGCGTTAAACGATAGCGCTTGTTGGGAGGCAATCCAATTTTATTTTTATTACTTGTTTTTTGCTCCTGTTTAGTAATAAATAATTTACCTAGCCTATGTTTTTGTTGTGTTTTTTGTGTTTAATTAGTGTTTGTGCCAAGTAGAACCGTTGGGAAGACTTGGGGAAAGTCTTTTTGATCTTGCTGTAGAAAACAGAAAGTTCAGTGCTCACAAGAATCGCTGCCATTTTTATTTGGAAGGTGATATTTATTTAATTATTTTTGCAGATGATTAATAGATAAATTCCTCACGTCCAGAAATTTATTTTAGAATTTTTGGGGTTCCATAACTTGTGTTAGATACAGATTACTACAACATGTTCTGTTTTTGACAGATTCTGTTTTTCTTGTGTTGTTTGCTTATTTTGATGAATCTATGGCTAGTAAAAGAGTTTATAAACCGTAGAGAAGTTGGAATACAGTAGGTTTAACACAAATATAATTAAATAATGATTTCATTACAGTACCTTGAAGTGGTCTTTTGTTTTCTTTCGCTAACGGAGCTCACGAGATTTTCTATTTTGAGTTTTGTGTTGTGAAGTTTTTAAGTTTTGGGTAAAGATTTGATGGATTATGGAACAAAGAGTGGCAAGAGCCTATGCTTGGGGATTACCATGGAACCCCAAGGTAAAATTCATGGACACCAAAAAGCCTAAGCTTGGGGATGCCCCGGAAAGCATCCCCTCTTTTGTCTTCGTCTATCGGTAACTTTACTTGGAGCAATATTTTTATTCACCACATGATATGTGTTTTGCTTGGAGCGTCTTGTATGATTTGAGTCTTTGCCTTTTAGTTTAAAACAATCATCCTTGCTGTACACACCTTTTGAGAGAGACTCACATGATTTGAAATTTATTAGAATACTCTATGTGCTTCACTTATATATTTTAGAGCACGGTGGTGGATTTGTTTTATAGAAACTATTCTTCTCTCATGCTTCACTTATATTATTTTGAGAGTCCTTTAGAACAACATGGCAATCATAAAAAAATTATATAAGTGCATTAAATACTACGAGAAGTTTGATACTTGATAATTGTTTTGAGATATGGAGATGGTGATATTAGAGTCATGCTAGTTGAGTAGTTGTGAATTTGAGAAATACTTGTGTTGAAGTTTGTGATTCCCGTAGCATGCACGTATGGTGAACCGTTATGTGATGAAGTCGAAGCATGATTTATTTATTGATTGTCTTCCTTATGAGTGGCGGTCGGGGACGAGCGATGTTCTTTTCCTACCAATCTATCTCGCTAGGAGCATGCACATAATACTTTGTTTCTATAACTAATAGATTTTTGCAATAAGTATGTGAGTTCTTTATGACTAATGTTGAGTCCATGGATTATACGCACTCTCACCCTTCCAACATTGCTAGCCTCTCTAGTATCGTGCAACTTTCACCGGTACCATAAACACACCATATACGTTCTTCAAAACAGCCACCATACCTACCTATTATGGCATTTCCATAGCCATTCCGAGATATATTGCCATGCAAATTTCCACCATTCCGTTATTACAACACTCTTCATCATTTTCATATTGCTTGCACGATCATGTAGTTGACATCGTATTTGTGGCAAAGCCACCATTCATAATTATTTCATACATGTCACTCATGCATCATTGCACATCCCGGTACACCGCCGGAGGCATTCACATAGTGTCATATTTTGTTCTAAGTATTGAGTTGTAATTCTTGAGTTGTAATTCTTGAGTTGTAAGTAAATAAAGTGTGATGATCATCATTATTATAGCATTGTCCCAAGTGAGGAAAGGATGATGGAGAGTATGATTCCGCCACAAGTCGGGATGAGACTCCAGACGAAAAAAGGGAGAAAGGCCATAAAAAGGAAGGCCAAAAAATGAGAGAAAAAGAGAGAAGCGACAATGCTACTATCCTTTTTCCACACTTGTGCTTCAAAGTAGCACCATGTTCTTCATGATAGAGAGTCTCCTATGATATCACTTTCATATACTAGTGGGAATTTTTCATTATAGAACTTGGCTTGTATATTCCAATGACGGGCTTCCTCAAAATGCCCTAGGTCTTCGTGAGCAAGCAAGTTGGATGCACACCCACTTAGTTTCTTTTGTTGAGCTTTCATATACTTATAGCTCTAGTGCATCCGTTGCATGGCAATCCCTACTCACTCACATTGATATGTATTAATGGGCATCTCCATAGCCTGTTGATACGCCTAGTTGATGTGAGACTATCTTCTCCTTTTTGTCTTCTCCACAACCACCATTCTATTCCACCATAGTGATATATCCATGGCTCACGCTCATATATTGCGTGAAGATTGAAAAAGTTTGAGAACATCAAAAGTATGAAACAATTGCTTGGCTTGTCATCGGGGTTGTGCATGATTTAAATATTTTGTGTGGTGAAGATAGAGCATAGCCAGACTATATGATTTTGTAGGGATAACTTTCTTTGGCCATGTTATTTTGAGAAGACATAATTGCTCAGTTAGTATGTTTGAAGTATTATTATTTCTATGTCAATATTAAACTTTTATCTTGAATCTTTCGGATCTGAACATTCATGCCACAATAAAGAAAAATTACATTGAGAAATATGTTAGAAAGCATTCCACATCAAAAATTCTTCTTTTATCATTTACCTACTCGAGGACGAGCAGGAATTAAGCTTAGGGATGCTTGATACGTCTCCAACGTATCTATAATTATTGATTGCTCCATGCTATTATATTATCTATTTTGGATGTTAATGGGTTTTATTTTACACTTCTATATCATTTTTGGGACTAACCTACTAACCGGAGGCCCAACCCAAATTGTTGATTTTTTTCCTATTTTAGGGTTTCGAAGAAAAGGAATATCAAACGGAGTCCAAGCGGAATGAAACCTTCGGGAACGTGATTTTCTCAACAAACGTGATCCAGGAGACTTGGAGTGGCTGTCAAGAAACAAGGGAGGAAGGCACGAGGCAGGGGGCGCGCCCTCCACCCTCGTGGGCCCTCCATTACTCCACCGACGTACTTCTTCCTCCTATATATATCCACGTACCCCCCCAAACATCCAGGAGCACCACGAAAACCTAATTCCACCGCCGCAACCTTCTGTACTCGAGAGATCCCATCTCAGGGCCTTTTCCGGAGCTCCGCCAGAGGGGGCATTGATCACGGAGGGCCTCTACATCAACTCCATGGCCTGTCCGGTGATGTGTGAGTAGTTTACTTCAGACCTACGGGTCCATAGTTATTAGCTAGATGGCTTCTTCTCTCTCTTTGGATCTCAATACAAAGTTCTCCTCGATTCTCTTGGAGATCTATTCGATGTAATCTTCTTTTGCGGTGTGTTTGTCGAGATCCAATGAATTGTGGGTTTATGATCCAGATTATCCATGAACAATATTTGATTCTCCTCTGAATTCTTTTATGTATGATTGGTTTATCTTTGCAAGTCTCTTCGAATTATCAGTTTGGTTTGGCCTACTAGATTGATCTTTCTTGCAATGGGAGAAGTGCTTAGCTTTGGGTTCAATCTTGCGGTGTTCGATCCCAGTGACAGAAAGGGAACCGATACGTATTGTATTGTTGCCATCGAGGATAAAAATATGGGGTTTATATCATATTGCATGAGTTTATCCCTCTACATCATGTCATCTTCCTTAAAGCATTACTCTGTTCTTATGAACTTAATACTTTAGATGCATGCTGGATAGCGGTCGATGTGTGGAGTAATAGTAGAAGATGCTGAATCGTTTCGGTCTACTTGTCTCGGACGTGATGCCTATATACATGATCATACCTAGATATTCTCATAACTATGCTCAATTCTATCAATTGCTCGACAGTAATTCGTTTACCCACTGTAATACTTATGCTCTTGAGAGAAGCCACTAGTGAAACCTATGGCCCCCGGGGCTATCTTTCATCATAGTAGTCTTCAAATATTTAGTTATTTCCTTTGCCATTTATTTTACTTTGCATATTTATCATAAAAATACCAAAAATATTATCTTACCATATCTATTAGATCTCACTCTCGTAAGTGACTGAGAAGGGCTTGACAACCCCTTTATCGCGTTGGTTGCGAGGTTCTTATTTGTTTGTGTAGGTGCGTGGGACTTGAGCATGATCTCCTACTGGATTGATACCTTGGTTCTCAAAAACTAAGGGAAATACTTACGCTACTTTGCTGCATCACCCTTTCCTCTTTAAGGGAAAACCAACGTAGTGCTCAAGAGGTAGCAAGAAGGATTTCTGGCGCCATTGTCGGGGAGATCTAAGCCAAGTCAAGACATACCAAGTACCCATCACAAACTCTTTGTTGGGGATCATAGCAGAAATTTAAAATTTTCTGCGCATCACCAAGATCAATCTATGGAGTCATCTAGCAACGAGAGGGAGAGGAGTGCATCTACATACCCTTGTAGATCGCGAGCAGAAGCGTTCAAGAGAACGGGGTTGATGGAGTCGTACTCGACGTGATCCAAATCACCGACGATCCTAGCGCCGGACGGACGGTACCTCCGCGTTAAACACACGTACGGAGCGGAGACGTCTCCCGCGCCTTGACCCAGCAAGGAGGAGGGAGAGGTTGAGGAAAAGAGCTCTAATAGCAGCACGACGGCGTGGTGGTGGTGGAGCGGCAGTACTCCGGCAGGGCTTCGCCAAGCTCTTAACGGAGAAGGAGAGGTGTTGGGGAGGGGAGGGACTGCGCCTATCATGTGGTGTGCAGCCCTCCCCTTGCCCCTCTATTTATAGGGGAAGGAGGAAGGGGGCCGGCCCCCTCTAGATGAGATCTAGAGGGGGGCGGCGGCCAAGGGGGGTGGCTTGCCCCCCAAGCAAGGGGGGCGGCGGCCAAGGGGGGTGGCTTGCCCCCCAAGCAAGGGGGGCGCCCCTCTAGGGTTCCACCCCAACCCTAGGCGCATGGGCCCAAGGGGGGTGCGCCCAGCCCACTGGGGCTGGTTCCCTTTTCTCTACGGCCCATGAGGCCCTCCGAGAGAGGTGGCCCCTCCCGGTGGACCCCCGGAACCCCTCCGGTGGCCCCGATACAATACCGATATGCCCCCGAACCTTTCCGGTGACCGTATGACAACTTCCTATATATAAATCTTCACCTCCGGACCATTCCGGAACTCCTCGTGACGTCCGGGATCTCATCAGGGACTCCGAACAACATTAGGTAATCACATACAAGTCTTCCTAATAACCCTAGTGTCATCGAACCTTAAGTGTGTAGACCCTACAGGTTCGGGAAACATGCAGAAATGACCGAGACAACTCTTCGGCCAATAACCAACAGCGGGATCTGGATACCCATGTTGGCTCCCACATGTTCCACGATGATCTAACCAGATGAACCATGATGTCGAGGATTCAAGCAATCCCGTATACAATTCCCTTTGTCAATCGGTACGTTACTTGCCCGAGATTCGATCGTCGGTATCCCAATACCTCATTCAATCTCGTTACCGGCAAGTCACTTTACTCGTTCCATAACACATCATCCCGTGACCAAGCCTTAGTCACATTGAGCTCATTACGATGATGTCTTACCGAGCGGGCCTAGAGAAACCTCTTCGTCATACGGAGTGACAAATCCCAGTCTCGATTCATGCCAACCCAACAGACACTTTCGGAGATACCCGTAGTGCACCTTTATAGACACCCAGTTACGTTGTGACGTTTGGCACACCCAAAGTATTCCTACAGTATCCGGGAGTTGCACAATCTCATGGTCTAAGGAAAAGATACTTGACATTAGAAAAGCTTTAGCAGACGAACTACACGATCTTGAGCTATGCTTAGGATTGGGTCTTGTCCATCACATCATTCTCCTAATGATGTGATCCCGTTATCAATGACATCCAATGTCCATGGTTAGGAAACCGTAACCATCTATTGATCAATGATACGTCTCCGTCGTATCTATAATTTTTGATTGTTCCATGCCAATATTATTCAACTTCCATATACTTTTTGGCAACTTTTTATACTATTTTTGGGACTAACATATTGATCCAGTGCCCAGTGCCACTTCCTGTTTGTTGCATGTTTTTTGTTTCGCAGAATATCCATATCAAACGGAGTCCAAACGGAATAAAAACTGACAGAGATTTTTTTTGGAATATATATGATTTTTGGGAAGAAGAATCCACGCGAGACGATGCTCGAGGGGCCCACGAGGTAGGGGCGCTCCCCAGGGTGTCCGGCGCACCCCTGACCCTCGTGGCCACCCCGTAAGGTGGTTGGTGCCCTTCTTTCGCCGCAAGAAAGCTAATTTCCGGATAGAGATCGCGTCAAAATTTCAGCCCAATCGGAGTTACGGATCTCCGGGAATATAAGAAACGGTGAAAGGGAAGAATCTGGGAGCGCAGAAATAGAGAGAGACATATCCAATCTCAGAGGGGCGCTCGCCCCTCCCGTGCCATGGAGGCCATGGACGAGAGGGGAAACCCTTCTCCCATCTAGGGAGGAGCTCAAGGAAGAAGAAGAAGTAGGGGGTCTCTCTTCCCCTCGCTTCCGGTGGCACTGGAGTGCCACCGGGGGCCATCATCATCACCACGATCTACACCAACACCTCCGCCATCTTCACCAACATCTCCATCACCTTCCCCCCTCTATCTACAGCGGTCCACTCTCCTGCAACCAGCTGTACCCCCTACTTGAACATGGTGCTTTATGCTTCATATTATTATCCAATGATGTGTTGCCATCCTATGATGTCTGAGTAGATTTTCGTTGTCCTATCGGTGGTTGATGAATTGCTATGATTGATTTAATTTGCTTGTGGTTATGTTGCTGTCCTTTGGTTCCCATCATATGAACGCGCGCGTGGATCACACCATAGGGTTAGTTGTATGTTGATAGGACTATGTATTGGAGGGCAAGAGTGACAGAAGCTTCAACCTAGCATAGAAATTGATGCATACGGGATTGAAGGGGGACCAATATATCTTAATGCTATGGTTGGGTTTTACCTTAATGAACATTAGTAGTTGCGGATGCTTGCTAATAGTTCCAATCATAAGTTCATAGAATTCCAAGTAAGGGATGACATGCTAGCAGTGGCCTCTCCCACATAATACTTGCTATCGGTCTAGTAAAGTAGTCAATTGCCTAGGGACAATTTCGCAACTCCTACCACCACTTTTCCACACTCGCTATATTTACTTTAGTTGCTTCTTTACCTTAACAGCCCCTAATTTTATTTTCGTGCTCTTTACTTTCTTGCAAGCCTTTCCGAAAACACCTACAAAGTACTTCTAGTTTCATACTTGTTCTAGGTAAAGCGAACGTCAAGCGTGCGTACAGTTGTATCGGTGGTCGATAGAACTTGAGGGAATATTTGTTCTACCTTTAGCTCCTCGTTGGGTTCGACACTCTTACTTATCGAAAACTGTTGCGATCCCCTATACTTGTGGGTTATCAAGACCTTTTTCTGGCGCCGTTGCCGGGGAGCAATAGCGTGGGGTGAATATTCTCGTGTGTGCTTGTTTGCTTTATCACTAAGTAATTTTTATTTGTTGTTCTTAGTTGTTCTTTATCTTTAGTTATGGATATGGAACACGAAATACCAAAAAAATTAGGTGTACTTTCTGCTCATGGAGATGGGGAACCTCCTAAAACCCTCGATGCTGGTTATGTGAAAGATATTATGTACTACTTTAATAATCCTGAGAAAACCCCATTTAATTATGTAATGGGAGTAATGTTGGATCAACGTGAATACTTTAGGGATTATTGCTTGACACAAAAAGGGAAACTATTATGGGATCAAATTTATATATTAAAGTGGTATGCTAGACAACTATGCTCGGAATATGATTATACTTGTTGCTCTAGGATGAATTCTCCACACCTCCCCTTTTCATGCAAATTTAATGATAATGAAATCTTGGCTTCTTATGCTAGAGGTCTATATGATTACTATGATGTGGAACAAATAGAAGAATTTGTTGCTTTTATGGGTGCTTATGAAATTGAATCTATGTTTAAAGAGTTTGATGATATTGATGATGCTTGTTATAGATCTGAAAATTTAGCTATCCTCAAATATTGCTATGAGAATTATGAATACAATTATGAAATTAATGCACTTATTAAGAAAGTCTCTGCTGTCCAAGAAGAGACTAATATTTGGAGGAGTCTATGGAAGAAGAAATTGATGAAACTGTGAGCTCATTGGATGAAAAAGATGAGGAGGAGAGCGAAGAACAAAAGGAGGAAGAGCGGATTGATCACCCGTGCCCACCTTCTAATGAGAGTAACTCTTCAACTCATACATTGTTTAATTCCCCTTCGTTCTTACCGAAGGATGATTGCTATGATGACTGTAATGATCCCTATGATTCTTTTGAAATATCCCTTTTTGATGATGCTTGCTATGCTTGTGGCCAAGATGCCAATATGAATTATGCTTATGGAGATGAACTTGCTATAGTTCCTTATGTTAAACATGAAATTGTTGCTATTGCACCCACACATGATAGTCCTATTATCTTTTTGAATTCTCCCGACTACACTATATCGGAGAAGTTTGCACTTATTAAGGATTATATTGATGGGTTGCCTTTTACCATTGCACATGATGATTTTGATGAATGTAATATTCATGTGCTTGCTACTCCTACTTGAAATTATTATTAGAGAGGAACTATATCTCCACCTCTCTATGTTTCGAACATGATAAAATTGCAAGAAACTGTTTATACTATGCATTGGCCTTTATTAGGTGTGCATGAATTGTTCTTTTATGACATGCCGATGCATAGGAAGAGAGTTAGACTTCGTCATTGCATGATATATGTTTCTTTGTGCTCATTCCTAAATTACAAATCATTGTTGATTCAAATTGGCTTTGATATACCTTGGGATCCGGGTGGATCCATTACTTGAGCACTTTATGCCTAGCTTAATGGCTTTAAAGAAAGCGCTGCCAGGGAGACAACCCGGAAGTTTTAGAGAGTCGTTTATTTCTGTTGAGTGCTTTCATATAGTTTAAAAATAACAAAAATAAAGAGGGGAACCCAAAACTTTTTCAAAAAGAAAAGCGAAAGTGAGAAAGACGAGCATTGTTGAAGTGGGAGCTAGCCTTGAACTTTGTTCATGCTCACAGAAACTTTGTGAATGTTGATTACAGAAACTTTTCAACAAAAATAATTATCCCCTTGTACAATTCCATTGTATTATAAAAATAATGTGACAAGGTTTGCCTTTAGGATGTTTACATTTGCTTGATGGTTTGTAAGGTGCAGGACAGAAACTTTGGTTGTAGTGCGCGATTTTACATTTTCAGCTGGAACGTCAAATGGTTCTGATTATCTTTGCACTGTCTTCCTATACAAATTGTTTATTTTTACTAATTTTGGTAGAATTTTTTAAGTATCATAAGTATGGTGAATGTTCAGATTATTACAGACTGTTCTGTTTTAGACAGATTCTGTTTTTGATGCATAGTTTGCTTGTTTTGATGAAACTATCAATTTATATCAGTGGATTAAGCCTTGAAAAGTTATATTACAGTAGACACAATGCAAAAACAAAATATGAATTGGTTTGCAACAGTACTTAGAGTAGTGATTTGCTTTATTATACTAACAGATCTTACCGAGTTTTCTGTTGAAGATTTGTGTGGATGAAGTGTTCGATGATCGAGAAGGTTTCGATGTGAGAAGAAGGAAGAGAGGCAAGAGCTCAAGCTTGGGGATGCCCGAGGCACCCCAAGTAAATATTGAAGGAGACTCAAGCGCCTAAGCTTGGGGATGCTGGGAAGGCATCCCCTCTTTCTTCAACAAGTATCGATATGTTTTCGGATTCGTTTCGTTCATGCGATATGTGCAAGTCTTGGAGCGTCTTTTGCATTTAGGTTTTTCTTTTTTTTCTTTTTATGCACCATGCAGGTATGAGATAGTCCTTGGTTTATTTATAGAATGCTCATTGCACTTCACTTATATCTTTTGAGTATGGCTTTATAGAATGCTTCATGAGCTTCACTTATATCATTTGAAGTTTGGATTGCCTGTTTCTCTTCACTTAGACAACCGCCATTTGTAGAATGCTCTTTTTCTTCACTTATATTTGTTAGAGCACGGGCATATCTTTTGTAGAAAGAATTAAACTCTCTTGCTTCACTTATATCTATTTAGAGAGATGACAGGAATTGGTCATTCACATGGTTAGTCATAAAATCCTACATAAAACTTGTAGATCACTGAATATGATATGTTTGATTCCTTGCAATAGTTTTGCGATATCAAGATGGTAATATTAGAGTCATGCTAGTGGGTAGTTGTGGATTGTAGAAATACTTGTGTTGAGGTTTGTGATTCCCGTAGCATGCATGTATGGTGAACCGTTATGTAACGAAGTCGGAGCATGATTTATTTATTGATTGTCTTCCTTATGAGTGGCGGTCAGGGATGAGCAATGGTCTTTTCCTACCAATCTATCCCCCTAGGAGCATGCGCGTAGTACTTGGTTTCGATAGCCAATAGACTTTTGCAATAAGTATGTGAGTTCTTTATGACTAATGTTGAGTCCATGGATTATACGCACTCTCACCCTTCCACTATTGCTAGCCTCTCTAGTACTGCGCAACTTTCGCCGGTACCATAAACCCACCATATACCTTCCTCAAAACAGCCACCATACCTACCTATCATGGCATTTCCATAGCCATTCCGAGATATATTTCCATGCAACTTTCATCATCATCGTATATATGACTTGAGCATTGATTGTCATATTGCTTTGCATGATCGTAAGATAGCTAGCATGATGTTTTCATGGCTTGTCCGTTTTTTGATGGCATTGCTACGCTAGATCATTGCACATCTCGGTACACCGCCGGAGGCATTCATATAGAGTCATATATTTGTTCTAGATATCGAGTTGTAATATCGAGTTGTTAGTAAATAAAAGTGTGATGATCATCATTATTAGAGCATTGCCCCAGTGAGGAAAGGATGATGGAGACTATGATTCCCCCACAAGTCGGGATGAGACTCCGGACGAAAAAAAAGAAAGGCCAAAAAAAGAGAAGGCCCAAAAAAAGAAAAAAAAAGAAAAGAAAACAAAAAAAGAGAGAAAAAGAGAGAAGGGGCAATGCTACTATCCTTTTTCCACACTTGTGCTTCAAAGTAGCACCATGTTCTTCATATAGAGAGTCTCTTGAGTTATCACTTTCATATACTAGTGGGAATTTTCATTATAGAACTTGGCTTGTATATTCCGATGATGGGCTTCCTCAAATGCCCGAGGTCTTCATGAGCAAGCAAGTTGGATGCACACCCACTTAGTTTCAATTAGAGCTTTCATACACTTATAGCTCTAGTGCATCCGTTGCATGGCAATCCCTACTCACTCACATTGAAATCTATTAATGGGCATCTCCATAGCCCGTTGATACGCCTAGTTGATGTGAGACTATCTTCTCCTTTTTGTCTCCTCCACCATCATATTCTATTCCACATATAGTGCTATGTCCATGGCTCACGCTGATGTATTGCATGAAAGTTGAAAAGGTTTGAGAACGTCAAAAGTATGAAACAATTGCTTGGCTTGTCATCGGGGTTGTGCATGATTTGAATATTTTGTGTGGTGAAGATGGAGCATAGCCAGACTATATGATTTTGTAGGGATAACTTTCTTTGGCCATGTTATTTTGAAAATACATGATTGCTTTATTAGTATGCTTGAAGTATTATTGTCTTAATGTCAAAGGATAGACTATTGCTTTGAATCACTCGTGTCTTAATATTCGTGCCATGATTAGACATAAAAAAATATCTTTTTTATCATTTACCTACTCGAGGACGAGCAGGAATTAAGCTTGGGGATGCTGATAAGTCTCCGTCGTATCTATAATTTTTCATTGTTCCATGCCAATATTATTCAACTTTCATATACTTTTTGGCAACTTTTTATACTATTTTTGGGACTAACATATTGATCCAGTGCCCAGTGCCCAGTGCCAGTTCCTGTTTGTTGCATGTTTTTTGTTTCGCAGAATATCCATATCAAACGGAGTCCAAACGGAATAAAAACTGACAGAGATTTTTTGGAATATATATGATTTTTGGGAAGAAGAATCCACGCAAGACGATGCTCGAGGGGCCCACGAGGTAGGGGGCGCACCCCAGGGTGTCAGGCGCGCCCCTGACCCTCGTGGCCACCCTGTAAGGCGGTTGGTGCCCTTCTTTCGCCGCAAGTAAGCTAATTTCCGGATAGAGATCCTGTCAAAATTTCAGCCCAATCGGAGTTACGGATCTCCGGGAATATAAGAAACGGTGAAAGGGAAGAATCTGGGAGTACAGGAACAGAGAGAGACAGAGAGACAGATCCAATCTCGAAGGGGCTCTCGCCCCTCCCGTGCCATGGAGGCCATGGACGAGAGGGGAAACCCTTCTCCCATCTAGGGAGGAGGTCAAGGAAGAATAAGAAGTAGGGGGTCTCTCTCCCCCTCGCTTCCGGTGGCACTGGAGTGCCACCGGGGGCCATCATCATCACCGCGATCTACACCAACACCTCCGCCATCTTCACCAACATCTCCATCACCTTCCCCCCCTCTATCTACAGCGGTCCACTCTCCCGCAACCAGCTGTACCCCCTACTTGAACATGGTGCTTTATGCTTCATATTATTATCCAATGATGTGTTGCCATCCTATGATGTCTGAGTAGATTTTCGTTGTCCTATCGGTGGTTGATGAATTGCTATGATTGATTTAATTTGCTTGTGGTTATGTTGCTGTCCTTTGGTTCCCATCATATGAACGCGCGCGTGGATCACACCATAGGTTTAGTTGTATGTTGATAGGACTATGTATTGGAGGGCAAGAGTGACAGAAGCTTCAACCTAGCATAGAAATTGATGCATACGGGATTGAAGGGGGACCAATATATCTTAATGCTATGGTTGGGTTTTACCTTAATGAACATTAGTAGTTGCGGATGCTTGCTAATAGTTCCAATCATAAGTTCATAGAATTCCAAGTAAGGGATGACATGCTAGCAGTGGCCTCTCCCACATAATACTTGCTATCGGTCTAGTAAAGTAGTCAATTGCCTAGGGACAATTTCGCAACTCCTACCACCACTTTTCCACACTCTCTATATTTACTTTAGTTGCTTCTTTACCTTAACAGCCCCTAATTTTATTTTCGTGCTCTTTACTTTCTTGCAAGCCTTTCCGAAAACACCTACAAAGTACTTCTAGTTTCATACTTGTTCTAGGTAAAGCGAACGTCAAGCGTGCATACAGTTGTATCGGTGGTCGATAGAACTTGAGGGAATATTTGTTCTACCTTTAGCTCCTCGTTGGGTTCGACACTCTTACTTATCAAAAACTGTTTCCATCCCCTATACTTGTGGGTTATCAATCAACGAGCTAGTCAACTAGAGGCTCATTAGGGACATGTTGTGGTCTATGTATTCACACATGCATTACGATTTCCGGATAACACAATTATAGCATGAACAATAGACAATTATCATGAACAAGGAAATATAATAATAACCATTTTATTATTGCCTCTAGGGCATATTTCCAACAGTCTCCCACTTGCACTAGATTCATCTAGCAATGAGAGGGAGAGGAGTGCATCTACATACACTTGTAGATCGCGAGCGGAAGCATTCAAGAGAACGGGGTTGATGGAGTCGTACCCAACATGATCCAAATCACCGATGATCCTAGCGCCGAACGGACGGTACCTCCGCGTTCAACACACGTACGGAGCGGAGACGTCTCCCGCGCCTTGATCCAGCAAGGAGGGGGAGAGGTTGAGGAAGAGAGCTCCAACAGCAGCACGACGGCGTGGTGGTGGTGGAGCGGCAGTACTCCGGCAGGGCTTCGCCAAGCTCTTAACGGAGGAGGAGAGGTGTTGGGGAGGGGAGGGGCTGCGCCTATGATGTGGTGTGCAGCCCTCCCCTTGCCCCTCTATTTATAGGGGAAGGAGGAAGGGGGTCGGCCCCCTCTAGATGAGATCTAGAGGGGGGGCGGCCAAGGGGGGTGGCTTGCCCCCCAAGCAAGGTGGGCGCCCCCTCTAGGGTTTCCCCCCCAACCCAAGGCACATGGGCCCAAGGGGGGTGCGCCCAGCCCACTTGGGGCTGGTTCCCTTTCCTCTATGCCCCATGCGGCCCTCCGAGAGAGGTGGCCCCTCTCGGTGGACCCCCGGAACCCCTCCGGTGGCCCCGGTACAATACCGATATGCCCCCGAACCTTTCCGGTGACCGTATGACAACTTCCTATATATAAATCTTCACCTCCGGACCATTCCGGAACTCCTGTGACGTCCGGGATCTCATCCGGGACTCCGAACAACATTCAGTAATCACATACAAGTCTTCCTAATAACCCTAGCGTCATCGAACCTTAAGTGTGTAGACCCTACGGGTTCGGGAACCATGCAGACATGACCGAGACAACTCTTCGGCCAATAACCAATAGCGGGATCTGGATACCCATGTTGGCTCCGACATGTTCCACGATGATCTCATCGGATGAACCACGATGTCGAGGATTCAAGCAATCCCGTATACGATTCCCTTTGTCAATCGGTACGTTACTTGCCCGAGATTCGATCATCGGTATCCCAATACCTCGTTCAATCTCATTACCAGCAAGTCACTTTACTCGTTCCGTAACACATCATCCCGTGACCAACCCTTAGTCACACTGAGCTCATTACGATGATGTCTTACCGAGTGGGCCCAGATATACCTCTCCATCATACGGAGTGACAAATCCCAGTCTCGATTCGTGCCAACCCAACAGACACTTTTGGAGATACCCGTAGTGCACCTTTATAGTCACCTAGTTACGTTGTGACGTTTGGCACACCCAAAGTATTCCTACAGTATCCGGGAGTTGCACAATCTCATGGTCTAAGGAAAAGATACTTGACATTAGAAAAGCTTTAGCAGACGAACTACACGATCTTGCGCTATGCTTAGGATTGGGTCTTGTCCATCACATCATTCTCCTAATGATGTGATCCCGTTATCAATGACATCCAATGTCCATGGTCAGGAAACTGTAACCATCTATTGATCAATGAGCTAGTCAACTAGAGGATCACTAGGGACATGTTGTGGTCTATGTATTCACACATGTATCACGATTTCCGGATAACACAATTATAGCATGAACAATAGACAATTATCATGAACAAGCAAATATAATAATAACCATTTTATTATTGCCTCTAGGGCATATTTCCACCACTCTTATCCCTCGCATTACATTATTTTCCATTTGCCTCTCGTTTTCCTCTCCCCCACTTCACCCTTGCTGTTTTATTCGCCTTCTTTTCCTCTCTCCCTCTCTCCGTTCCCCTTCTCTTTTTCTATTTGCCTTCTTTTGCCCGCTTCTTGTTTGCTTGTGTGTTGGATTGCTTGCTTGTCACGATGGCTCAAGATAATACTAAATTGTGTGACTTTTCCAATACCAACAACAATGATTTTCTTAGCACTCCGAGTGCTCCTCTTACCGATGCTGAATCTTGTGAAATTAATGCTGCTTTGTTGAATATTGTCATGAAAGATCAATTCGCCGTCCTTCCTAGTGAAGATGCCGCTACCCATCTAAACAACTTTGTTGATTTGTGTGATATGCAAAAGAAGAAAGATGTGGATAATGATATTGTTAATTTAAGCTATTTCCATTTTCGCTTAGAGATCGTGCTAAAGCTTGGTTTTCGTCTTTGCCTAAAAATAGTATTGATTCATGGAATAAGTGCAAAGATGCTTTTATCTCTAAGTATTTTCCTCCCGCTAAGATCATCTCTCTTAGAAACGATATTATGAATTTTAAGCAACTTGATCATGAACATGTTGCACAATCTTGGGAGAGGATGAAATTAATGATACGTAAGTTCCCTACACATGGTTTGAATCTTTGGATGATTATACAAAACTTTTATGCCGGATTGAATTTTGCTTCTAGAAATCTTTTAGATTCGGCCGCGGGAGGTACTTTTATGGAAATCACTTTAGGAGAAGCTACTAAACTCCTAGATAATATTATGGTTAATTATTCTCAATGGCACACCGAAAGATCTACTAATAAAAAAGTGCATGCAATTGAAGAAATTAATGTTTTGAGTGGAAAGATGGATGAACTTATGAAATTGCTTGCTAATAACAGTGCTCCTACTGATCCTAATGATATGCCTTTGTCTACTTTGATTGAGAATAATAATGAATCTATGGATGTGAATTTTGTTGGTAGGAACAATTTTGGTAATAACGCGTATAGAGGTAATTTTAATTCTAGGTCGTTTCCTAGTAATTCCTCTAATAATTATGGTAATTCCTACAACAATTCCTATGGAAATTATAATAAGGTGCCCTCTGATTTTGAATCTAATATTAAAGAATTTATTACTTCACAAAAGAGTTTCAATGCTTTGATTGAAGAAAAATTGCTTAAGATTGATGAGTTGGCTAGGAACGTTGATAGAATTTCTCTTGATGTTGATTCTTTGAAACTTATATCTATTCCACCTAAGCATGATATTAATGAGTCTCTCAAAGCCATGAGAATTTCCATTGATGATTGCAAAGAAAGAACCGCTAGGATGCGTGCTAAGAAAGATTGCTTTGTGAAAGCGTGTTCTTCTAGTTTTAATGATAATAAAGATGAAGATCTAAAAGTTATTGATGTGTCTCCTATCAAATCTTTGTTTTGCAATATGAATCTTGATAATCATGGGACTGAAGATGATCCACCTTTACCTAGAAGGCGTTCCAAAAATTCGGAGTTTTTAGATCTTGATGCTAAAATTGTTAAAAGTGGGATTGAAGAGGTTAAAACTTTAAATATCAACGAACCCACTATTCTAGATTTCAAGGAATTTAATTATGATAATTTCTCTTTCATAGATTGTATTTCCTTGTTGCAATCCGTGCTAAATTCTCCTCATGCTTATAGTCAAAATAAAGCTTTTACTAAACATATCGTTGATGCTTTGATGCAATCTTATGAAGAAAAACTTAAGTTCGAAGTTTCTATCCCTAGAAAACTTTATGATGAGTGGGAGCCTATAATAAAAATTAAAATTAAATATCATGAGCGCTATACTTTGTGTGATTTGGGTGCTAGTGTTTCCATGATTCCAAAAACTTTGTGTGATTTGCTAGGTTTCCGTGATTTTGATGGTTGTTCTTTAAACTTGCACCTTGCGGATTCCACTATTAAGAAACCTATGGGAAGAATTAATGATGTTCTTATTGTTGCAAATAGGAATTATGTGCCCGTAGATTTCATCGTTCTTGATATAGACTGCAATCCTTCATGTCCTATTATTCTTGGTAGACCTTTCCTTAGAACGATTGGTGCAATTATTTATATGAAGGAAGGGAATATTAGATTCCAATTTCCGTTAAGGAAAGGCATGGAACACTTCCCTAGAAATAAAATTAAATTACCATATGAATCTATTATGAGAGCCACTTTTGGATTGCCTACCAAAGATTGCAATACCTAGATCTATCTTCGCTTTTATGCCTAGCTAGGGGCGTTAAACGATAGCGCTTGTTGGGAGGCAATCCAATTTTATTTTTATTACTTGTTTTTTGCTCCTGTTTAGTAATAAATAATTTACCTAGCCTATGTTTTTATTGTGTTTTTTGTGTTTAATTAGTGTTCGTGCCAAGTAGAACCGTTGGGAAGACTTGGGGAAAGTCTTTTTGATCTTGCTGTAGAAAACAGAAACTTTAGTGCTCACAAGAATCGCTGCCATTTTTATTTGGAAGGTGCTATTTAGTTAATTATTTTTGAAGATGATTAATAGATAAATTCCTCACGTCCAGAAATTTATTTTAGAATTTTTGGGGTTCCATAACATGTGTTAGCTACAGATTACTACAACCTATTCTGTTTTTGACAGATTCTGTTTTTCTTGTGTTGTTTGCTTATTTTGATGAATCTATGGCTAGTAAAAGAGTTTATAAACCATAGAGAAGTTGGAATACAGTAGGTTTAACAAAAATATAATTAAATAATGATTTCATTACAGTACCTTGAAGTGGTCTTTTGTTTTCTTTCGCTAACGGAGCTCACGAGATTTTCTATTTTGAGTTTTGTGTTGTGAAGTTTTTAAGTTTTGGGTAAAGATTTGATGGATTATGGAACAAAGAGTGGCAAGAGCCTAAGCTTGGGGATTAACATGGAACCCCAAGGTAAAATTCAAGGACACCAAAAAGCCTAAGCTTGGGGATGCCCCGGAAAGCATCCCCTCTTTTGTCTTCGTCTATCGGTAACTTTACTTGGAGCAATATTTTTATTCACCACATGATATGTGTTTTGCTTGGAGCGTCTTGTATGATTTGAGTCTTTGCCTTTTAGTTTAAAACAATCATCCTTGCTGTACACACCTTTTGAGAGAGACTCACATGATTTGAAATTTATTAGAATACTCTATGTGCTTCACTTATATCTTTTGAGCTACATAGTTTTTGCTCTAGTACTTCACTTATATCTTTTAGACCATGGTGGTGGATTTGTTTTATAGAAACTATTCTTCTCTCATGCTTCACTTATATTATTTTGAGAGTCCTTTAGAACAACATGGAAATAATAAAAAAATTCATATAAGTGCATTAAATACTACGTGAAGTTTGATACTTGATAATTGTTTTGAGATATGGAGATGGTGATATTAGAGTCATGCTAGTTGAGTAGTTGTGAATTTGAGAAATACTTGTGTTGAAGTTTGTGATTCCCGTAGCATGCACGTATGGTGAACCGTTATGTGATGAAGTCGAAGCATGATTTATTTATTGATTGTCTTCCTTATGAGTGGCGGTCGGGGACGAGCGATGTTCTTTTCCTACCAATCTATCTCACTAGGAGCATGCGCGTAATACTTTGTTTCGATAACTAATAGATTTTTGCAATAAGTATGTGAGTTCTTTATGACTAATGTTGAGTCCATGGATTATACGCACTCTCACCCTTCCAACATTGCTAGCCTCTCTAGTATCGCGCAACTTTCACCGGTACCATAAACACACCATATACCTTCTTCAAAACAGCCACCATACCTACCTATTATGGCATTTCCATAGCCATTCCGAGATATATTGCCATGCAACTTTCCACCATTCCGTTATTACAACACTCTTCATCATTTTCATATTGCTTGCATGATCATGTAGTTGACATCGTATTTGTGGCAAAGCCACCGTTCATAATTATTTCATACATGTCACTCATGCATCATTGCACATCCCGGTACACCGCCGGAGGCATTCACATTGTGTCATATTTTGTTCTAAGTATTGAGTTGTAATTCTTGAGTTGTAAGTAAATAAAGTGTGATGATCATCATTATTATAGAATTGTCCCAAGTGAGGAAAGGATGATGGAGAGTATGATTCCCCCACAAGTCGGGATGAGACTCCAGACGAAAAAGGGAGAAAGGCCATAAAAAGGAAGGGAAAAAAATTGAGAGAAAAAGAGAGAAGCGACAATGCTACTATCCTTTTTCCACACTTGTGCTTCAAAGTAGCACCATGTTCTTCATGATAGAGAGTCTCCTATGATATCACTTTCATGTACTAGTGGGAATTTTTCATTATAGAACTTGGCTTGTATATTCCAATGACGGGCTTCCTCAAAATGCCCTAGGTCTTCGTGAGCAAGCAAGTTGGATGCACACCCACTTAGTTTCTTTTGTTGAGCTTTCATATACTTATAGCTCTAGTGCATCCGTTGCATGGCAATCCCTACTCACTCACATTGATATCTATTAATGGGCATCTCCATAGCCTGTTGATACGCCTAGTTGATGTGAGACTATCTTCTCCTTTTTGTCTTCTCCACAACCACCATTCTATTCCACCATAGTGATATATCCATGGCTCACGCTCATATATTGCGTGAAGATTGAAAAAGTTTGAGAACATCAAAAGTATGAAACAATTGCTGGGCTTGTCATCGGGGTTGTGCATGATTTAAATATTTTGTGTGGTGAAGATAGAGCATAGCCAGACTATATGATTTTGTAGGGATAACTTTCTTTGGCCATGTTATTTTGAGAAGACATAATTGCTCAGTTAGTATGTTTGAAGTATTATTATTTCTATGTCAATATTAAACTTTTATCTTGAATCTTTCGTATCTGAACATTCATGCCACAATAAAGAAAAATTACATTGAGAAATATGTTAGAAAGCATTCCACATCAAAAATTCTTCTTTTATCATTTACCTACTCGAGGACGAGCAGGAATTAAGCTTGGGGATGCTTGATATGTCTCCAACGTATCTATAATTTTTGATTGCTCTATGATATTATATTATCTATTTTGGATGTTAATGGGTTTTATTTTACACTTCTATATTATTTTTGGGACTAACCTACTAACCGGAGGCCCAACCCAAATTGCTGATTTTTTTCCTATTTTAGGGTTTCGAAGAAAAGGAATATCAAATGGAGTCCAAGCGGAATGAAACCTTCGGGAACATGATTTTCTCAACAAACGTGATCCAGGAGACTTGGAGTGGCCGTCAAGAAACAAGGGAGGAAGGCACGATGCAGGGGGCGTGCCCTCCACCCTCGTGGGCCCTCCATTGCTCCACCGACGTACTTCTTCCTCCTATATATATCCACGTACCCCCCAAACATCCAGGAGCACCACGAAAACCTAATTCCACCGCCACAACCTTCTGTACTCGAGAGAACCCATCTCAGGGCCTTTTTCGGAGCTCCGCCGGAGGGGGCATTGATCACGGATGGCCTCTACATCAACTCCATGGCCTCTCCTGTGATGTGTGAGTTGTTTACTTCAGACCTATGGGTCCATAGTTATTAGCTAGATGGCTTCTTCTCTCTGTTTGGATCTCAATACAAAGTTCTCCTCGATTCTCTTGGAGATCTATTCGATGTAATCTTCTTTTGCGGTGTGTTTGTCGAGATCCGATGAATTGTGGGTTTATGATCCAGATTATCTATGAACAATATTTGATTCTCCTCTGAATTCTTTTATGTATGATTGGTTTATCTTTGCAAGTCTCTTCAAATTATCAGTTTGGTTTGGCCTACTAGATTGATCTTTCTTGCAATGGGAGAAGTGCTTAGCTTTGGGTTCAATCTTGCGGTGTTCGATCCCAGTGACAGAAAGGGAACCGATACATATTGTATTGTTGCCATTGAGGATAAAATATGGGGTTTATATCATATTGCATGAGTTTATCCCTCTACATCATGTCATCTTCCTTAAAGCATTACTCTGTTCTTATGAACTTAATACTCTAGATGCATGCTGGATAGTGGTCGATGTGTGGAGTAATAGTAGTAGATGCAGAATCGTTTCTGTCTACTTGTCTCAGAGATGATGCCTATATACATGATCATACCTAGATATTCTCATAACTATGCTCAATTCTATCAATTGCTCGACAGTAATTCGTGTACCCACTGTAATACTTATGCTCTTGAGAGAAGCCACTAGTGAAACATATGGCCCCCGGGTCTATCTTTCATCATATTAATCTTCCAATACTTAGTTATTTACTTTTCCATTTATTTTACTTTGCATCTTTATCATAAAAATACCAAAAATATTATCTTATCATATCTATCAGATCTCACTCTCGTAAGTGACCGAGAAGGGCTTGCCAACCCCTTTATCGTGTTGGTTGCGAGGTTCTCATTTGTTTGTGTAGGTGCGTGGGGCTTGAGCGTGATCTCCTACTGGATTGATACCTGGGTTCTCAAAAACTGAGGGAAATACTTATGCTACTTTGCTGCATCACCCTTTCCTCTTCAAGGGAAAACCAACGTAGTGCTCAAGAGGTAGCATCAAGTAGGTCAAACTTCTCTTTGAGTCTAGCAAGATCAACCCCAAGCTTGGCCTTCTCGGAGTTTAGCACACGAGAAACAACAATAGCATGATCAAGATCTTTCTTTAACTTAGCGTGATCATTGTTGTGTGACTCCTCAAGAGCCAAACGAAGACCACGCTCTTTTTCAAGAGCATTGGAAAGATCTGAAATCTCATCGGCATAGTCACAACTATGCCCCTCCATCTTAGTGATGGTATCTTCGTGAGCCTCGATTATGTCATTGGCTTCACCAAGTTATTCCAAGGGAGCAACAAAGTGCTTCTTGGATTTACCCTTGAGTTTGCCTATAAAGGACTCAAACTCATTCTCCTCCACACTAGATCCATCATGTTCATCAATGCAATCCGTCAAAGAAGGATTATTAATGATGGTAGTTTTGATGTTGGGGGTTACCTTGTTGGTGGCTTTAGCCATGAGGCACTTGGCGGTGATGCTCTCATTGGGTGAGTCGAAGAGTGACACTCGCGATGGCAACGGAGGCCATGGCAACCAACTCACCATCCTCGTCATCATCATCATCCTCATTGTACTCTTCTTCTACCACCAACGCCTTGGGAGAAGTCTTCTTGGTGAAGTTGCTCTTGTTTGGGAAAGACTTGGCTTTGTCCTTTTGGATGAGCTTGCCACCATTGTCTTCCTTCTTCTCATATGGGCACTCTGCAACAAAATGGCTCACATTGCCACAATTTATAGCAAGTCCTCACACGTTTCTTGCCCTTCGTGCCACTTGAGTTGTCCTTGTTGAAGTTGGGCCTTGAGTTTTTCTTGCTCCAAAATTGCCTTGAAGCAAGAGTCATGTGTTCATGATAGGCATAATTTGTATCTTCGGGGTTGCTCTCGTCTTCTTCTTCGTCGTCCTCTTCTTCCACACTAACCTTGGCCTTTAACACAAGGTTGGGATTCTTTTCTCTTTGAGAACATAGCACTGCATTGTCGATGGTCTTGTCCAAGATGCTCATGGCCACAAACTCATCCAATACGTCACTTGAGGACAAGGTGTGGAAGTCTGGCCTTTGACAAATGACGGAGGACATGGCCTTCTGGTAAGGCATCATTGCCTTGAGGAATTTGCTCTTGATCCAATTGGCATCCGTGTCCTTGCTCCCATGATCTCGGAGTGAGACCGCGAGTTTGGTTACCCTCCGATAAAGCTCATGAGGCTCTTCATCTTCTTTCATTGCAAACTCATCGGCTTCATATTGCACCACTTCATAGTTGGAGCATTGTATGCTTGTGTTTCCCTTGTAGAGGGAAACAACTTGATGCCATGCATCTTTGGCCATGGCGAAGGGCCGGAGATGAGGAAGATCTTCGGGTGGAATTGCATCTTGGATGATGAAGAGAGCATTCTCGTTGAATTGATTATCCGCGGCTACTCTAGGAGTGAAGTTGCTTCGATCATGCAGATAGAAACCTTCTTCAATGATTCTCCAAAGATTAGTATTCACATGAATTAAATGACGATTAAAGCGATAGACCCAAGAATCAAAGTCCTTATTTTTCACAATCTTGGGGGGAGGACCGGCATGATTCATATGAGTGGAAGGAATCGGTCCACCATAAACAAGTGGAGGCTCCACATGGGCAAAGATGTCGGTGCCATTTTTACCACTAGAAGAAGGAACTTGATCACTAGTAGCTTCCCCCTTGTCAGAGTTAGCATCCGTCACCATGTTAGTGGGATCACCCACTCTCAAAGGTGCGGTGGATAGTTTAAGCCCTTCTATGAATTTGTTAAACATGCTTTCAACCTTGGTTGTCATGGAGGTCTTCAATGTGTCCAAGGCCACATTGAATTCCTCAAGAGAGATCACGGTTCCCCCATCGGCCGTAGACGAGATTGGATTCACATGGAGTGTTCCTCCGCACCGTCTATGGTGTCAACCATAATCTTTGGACGGCAAAGTCCTTAGTAAAGAGACGAGGCTCTGATACCAATTGAAAGGATCGGTATAGTTGACTAGATGGGGGGTGAATAGGCAACTAACAATTTTTAGCTTTTCTTTACCAATTTAAACTTTGCAACAAAGTAGGTTGTCTAGATATGCAACGAGGTGAGCAACCTATATGATGCAACAACAAAAAGTACACAAGCAAGCTAAGGATACAACACGAAAAGCTTGCACAACTAAAGGCATGAGATAACCAAGAGTGGAGCCGGTGAAGACAAGGATGTGTTACCGAAGTTCCTTCCTTTTGAGGGGAAGTACGTCTCCGTTGGAGCGGTGTGGAGGCGCAATGCTCCCTAGGAAACCACTAGGGCCACCGTATTCTCCTCACGCCCTCACACAATGCGAGATGCCGTGATTCCACTAATGGTGCCCTTGGAGGCGGCGAACGGACCTTCACAAACAAGGTTGGGGCTCTCTCCACAGCCGAATTGGAGGCTCCCAACGAAACCACGGAGCTTCACCACAATGGAATATGGCTCCGAGGTGACCTCAACCGTCTAGGGTGCTCAAACACCCAAGAGTAACAAGATCCGCAAGATATGAGTGGGGGAATCAAATTTCTCTTGGTGGAAGTGTAGATCTGGGCCTTCTCAACCAATCCCTAGAAAATCAACAAGTTTGATTGGGTAGGGAGAGAGATCGGGCGAAAATGAGCTTTGGAGCAACAATGGAGCTTGGGGGGAAAGAGGTGGGTCAACTTGGAGAAGAAGATCACCTTTTATAAGGGGGGGGAGACAAACCAACCGTTACCCCTGCTCAGCCCTGCACAGGGCGGTATTACCGCAGGGGTGGGCGGTACTACCGCTGTGGCCAGCGGTACTACCATTCCACCTCACGGTACTGCCGCGCAGTACGACGGGAGCGAAGACCTAGACCCAGGGCGGTACTACCATGGTGGTAGGAATGGTACTACCGCCTAGGAGGGGTACTACCGCCCCTACTGCCACAGCAAGTGCCGCAAAACCCGACACGAAAGGAGAGACCTCGAGTCGAGGCGGTAGGAGCACAGAGCCACAGCGGTACAAAGGCTGAGAGCTCCAAGCGGTACTGCCACGCTGGGGAGCGGTACTGCCGTTTCTAGCTCTCGAGCGGTACTACCGCTGGGGTTCGCGGTACTACCACTGGGACCAGACCACAGGGAGAAGGCAGCAAGGGAGCCTTCAACAAAACGGAAAAGCTCAGAGGGTCCACAAGGGATGTTTACGTGTTGATTCCACCTTAGCCTTGCCAATGCGGACCCCCTCTTAATAGTACGGCTTTCCTACGACTCAAATCCACTGAAAAGAAACATAAACAAACGCCGTCTTCAATAGTCTTCGAGGGGGACAAAAACAGTCTTGTGCCTAGTGATGAAACGTGTGACATACTCAAGGCACACGATTAGTCCGCAAAAGCATTGTCATCAATCACCAAAACATCTAGGGATAAATATGCCCTTACACCAGTCCTTCGGAACACCAAACTTGTCCTAGATCTCCAGCCTTTCCTGCAGCATGATATCGGGTTGGGCCTATGTTGTTGGGGAACGTAGTAATTTCAAAAAAATTCCTACGCACACGCAAGATCATGGTGATGCATAGCAACGAGAGGGGAGAGTGTCGTCCACGTACCCTTGTAGACCGTTAAGCGGAAGCGTTATGACAACACGGTTGATGTAGTCGTACGTCTTCATGATCGGCCGATCCTCAGTACCGAACGTACGGCACCTCCGCGTTCAGCACACATTCATCTCGGTGACGTCCCGCGAACTCACGATCCAGTAGAGCTCAGGGAAGAGTTTCGCTAGCACGACGGTGTGGTGACGATGTTGATGAAGCTACCATTGCAGGGCTTCGCCTAAGCACCGCTACAGTATGACCGAGGTGGATTATGGTGGAGGGGGGCACCGCACACGGCTGGGAGAGATCAATGATCAACTTGTGTGTCTAGAGGTGCCCCCTGCCCCCGTATATAAAGGAGCTAGGGGGGAGGTGGCCGGCCAAGGAGGAGGGCGCGCCAAGGGGGGAGTCCTACTCCCACCGGGAGTAGGACTCCCTCTTTTCCTAGTTGGAGTAGGAGAGGAGAAGGAAGGGAGAGAAGAGAGAAGGAAAGGGGGGCGTTGCCCCCCTCCTTGTCCAATTCGGACTAGAGGGGGAGGGGGCGCGCGGCTGCCCTTGGCCGCCCCTCCTCTTCTTCCACTAAGGCCCATTAGGCCCAATATACTCCCCGCGGGGTTCCGGTAACCCCCCCGGTACTCCGGTAAATGTCCGAAACCTCCTGAAACCTTTCCGGTATCCGAACATAGTCATCCAATATATCGATCTTTACGTCTCGACCATTTAGAGACTCCTCGTCATGTTCGTGATCATATCTGGGACTCCCAACTACCTTTGGTACATCAAAACACAAAAACTCATAATACCGATAGTCACAGAACTTTAAGTGTGCGGACCCTACGGGTTCGAGAACTATGTAGACATGACCGAGATACGTCTTCGGTCAATAACCAATAGCGGAACCTGGATGGTCATATTGGTTCCTACATATTCTACGAAGATCTTTATTGGTGAAACCGCATAACAACATACGTTGTTCCCTTTGTCATCGGTATGTTACTTGCCCAAGATTCGATCGTAGGTATCTCAATACCTAGTTCAATCTCGTTACCGGCAAGTCACTTTACTCGTTCCTAATGCAACATCCCGCAACTAAATCATTATCCACATTGCTTGCAAGGCTTATAGTGATGTGCATTACCGAGAGGGCCCAGAGATTACCTCTCCGACAATCGGAGTGACAAATCTTATTCTTGATCTATGCCAACACCACGAACACCATCAGAGACACCTGTAGATCACCTTTATAATCTCCCAGTTATGTTGTGGCATTTGGTAGCACACAAAGTGTTCCTCCGGTATTCAGGAGTTGCATAATCTCATAGTCATAGGAACATGTATAAGTCATGAAGAAAGCAATAGCAATAAACTTAAACGATCAAGTGCTAAGCTAACGAAATGGGTCAAGTCAATCACATCATTCTCCTAATGATGTGATCTCGTTGATCAAATAACAACTCATGTTTATGGCTAGGAAACTTAACCATCTTTGATCAATGAGCTAGTCAAGTAGAGGCATACTAGTGACATCATGTTTGTCTATGTATTCACACATGTATTATGTTTCCGGTTAATACAATTCTAGCATGAATAATAAACATTTATAAAGAAATAAGGAAATAAATAATAACTTTATTATTGCCTCTAGGGCATATTTCCTTCAGTCTCCCACTTGCACTAGAGTCAATAATCTAGATTACACAGTAATGATTCTAACACCCATGGAGTCTTGTTGCTGATCATGTTTTGCTCGTGGAAGAGGCTTAGTCAGTGGGTCTGCAACATTCAGATCCATATGTATCTTGCATATCTTTATGTCTCCCACCTGGACTTGATCCCAGATGGAATTGAAGCGTCTTTTGATGTGTTTGGTTCTCTTGTGAAATCTGGATTCCTTTGCCAAGGCAATTGCACCAGTATTATCACAAAAGATTTTCATTGGACCCAATGCACTAGGTATAACACCTAGATCAGATATGAAATCCTTCATCCATACTCCTTCATTTGCTGCTTCCGAAGCAGCTATGTACTCCGCTTCACACGTAGATCCCACCATGACGCTTTGTTTAGAACTGCTCCAACTAACAACTCCACCGTTCAATATAAACACGTATCTGGTTTGCGATTTAGAATCGTCCGGATCAGTGTCAGAGCTTCCATCGACGTAACCATTTACAACGAGCTCTTTGTCACCTCCATAAATGAGAAACATACCCTTAGTCCTTTTCAGGTATTTTAGGATGTTCTTGACCGCTGTCCAGTGATCCACTCCTGGATTACTTTGGTACCTCCTTGCTAAACTAATAGCAAGGCACACATCAGGTCTGGTGCACAACATTGCATACATGATAGAGCCTGTGGCTGAAGCATAGGGAACACTTTTCATTTTCTCTCTATCTTCTGCAGTGGTTGGGCATTGAGTCTTACTCAATTTCACACCTTGTAACACAGGCAAGAACCCTTTCTTAGCTTGATCCATTTTGAACTTCTTCAAAACTTATTCAAGGTATGTGCTTTGTGAAAGTCCAATTAAGCATCTTGATCTATCTCTATAGATCTTGATGCCAATATATAAGCAGCTTCACCGAGGTCTTTCATTGAAAAACTCTTATTCAAGTATCCTTTTATGCTATCCAGAAATTCTATATCATTTCCAATCTACAATATGTCATCCACATATAATATTAGAAATGCTACACAACTCCCACTCACTTTCTTGTAAATACAGGCTTCTCTGAAAGTCTGTATAAAACCATATGCTTTGATCACACTATCAAAACATTTATTCCAACTCCAAGAGGCTTGCACCAGTCCATAAATGGATCGCTGGAGCTTGCACACTTTGCTAGTACCCTTTGGATCGATAAAACCTTGAGGTTGCATCATATACAACTCTTCTTCCAGAAAACCATTTAGGAATGCGCTCTTTACATCCATTTGCCAAATTACATAATCATAAAATGCAGCAATTGCTAACATGATTCGGACGGACTTAAGCATCGCTACGGGTGAGAAGGTCTCATCGTAGTCAACTCCTTGAACTTGTCGAAAACCTTTCGCAACAAGTCGAGCTTTGTAGACAGTAATGTTACCGTCAGCGTCAATCTTCTTCTTAAAGATCCATTTATTCTCGATGGCTTGCCGATCATCGGGCAAGTCAACCAAAGTCCACACTTTGTTCTCATACATGGATCCCATCTCAGATTTCACGGCATCAAGCCATTTTGCGGAATCTGGGCTCATCATCGCTTCCTCATAGTTCATAGGTTTGTCATGGTCAAGTAACATGACCTTCAGAACAGGATTACCGTACCACGCTAGTGTGGATCTTGCTCTGGTTGACCTACGAGGTTCGGTAGTAACTTGATCTGAAGTTTCATGATCATCACCATTAGCTTCCTCACTAATTGGTGTAGGTGTCACAGGAACCGGTTTCTGTGATGAACTACTTTCCAATAAGGGAGCAGGTACAGTTAACTCATCAAGTTCTACTTTTCTCCCTACTCACTTCTTTCGAGAGAAACTCCTTCTCTAGAAAGGATCCATTCTTAGCAACGAATGTCTTGCCTTCGGATCTGTGATAGAAGGTGTACCCAACAGTTTCCTTTGGGTATCCTATGAAGACACATTTCTCTGATTTGGGTTCGAGCTTATCACGTTGAAACTTTTTCACATAAGCATTGCAGCCCCAAACTTGAAGAAACGACAACTTTGGTTTCTTGCCAACCATAGTTCGCAAGGCGTCGTCTCAACAGATTTCGATGGTGCCCTATTTAACGTGAATACTGCTGTCTCTAAATCATAACCCCAAAACGATGGCGGTAAATCAGTAAGAGACATCATAGATCGCACCATATCTAGTAAAGTACGATTGCAACGTTCGGACACACCATTACGCTGTGGTGTTCCGGGTGGCGTGAGTTGCGAAACTATTCCACATTGTATCAAATGTAGACCAAACTCGTAACTCAAATATTCTCCTCCACGATCAGATCATAGAAACTTTATTTTCTTGTTACGATGATTTTCCACTTCACTCTGAAATTCTTTGAACTTTTCAAATGTTTCAGACTTATGTTTCATTAAGTAGATATACCCATATCTGCTCAAATCATCTGTGAAGGTGAGAAAATAACGATACCCGCCGCGAGCCTCAACATTCATCGGACCACATACATCAGTATGTATGATTTCCAATAAATCTGTTGCTCACTCCATTGTTCCGGAGAACGGAGTCTTGGTCATTTTGCCCATGAGGCATGGTTCGCACATGTCAAATGATTCATAATCAAGAGACTCCAAAAGTCCATCTGCATGGAGTTTTCGCTTAATCCGTAGTGATTCCAGAAGTCCATCAGTATGTAGTTTCTTCATGCGCTTTACACCAATATGACCCAAACGGCAGTGCCACAAATAAGTTGCGCTATCATTATCAACTCTGCATCTTTTGGATTCAACATTATGAATATGTGTATCAGTACTATCAAGATTCAACACAAATAGACCACTCTTCAAGGCTGCATGACCATAAAAGATATTACTCATATAAATAGAACAACCATTATTCTCAGATTTAAATGAATATCTGTCTCGCATCAAACAAGATCCAGATATAATGTTCATTCTTAACGCTGGCACCAAATAACAATTATTCAGGTCTAAAACTAAACCCGAAGGTAGATGTAGAGGTAGCGTGCCGACGGCGATCACATCGACTTTGGAACCATTTCCCACGCGCATCGTCACCTCGTCCTTAGCTAGTCTTTGCTTAATCCGTAGTCCCTGTTTTGAGTTGCAAATATTAGCAACAGAACCAGTACCAAATACCCAGGTGCTACTGCGAGCTCTAGTAAGGTACATATCAATAACATGTATATCACATATACCTTTGTTCACCTTGCCATCCTTCTTATCCACCAAATACTTGGGGCAGTTCCGCTTCCAGTGACTAGTGATACGTCTCCAACGTATCTATAATTTTTGATTGTTCCATGCTATATTATATTCTGTTTTGGACATTATTGGGCTTTATTATACACTTTTATATTATTTTTGGGACTAACCTATTAACCGGAGGGCCAACCCAGAATTGTTGTTTTTTGCCTATTTAAGGGTTTCGCAGAAAAAGAATATCAAACGGAATGAAACCTTCGGGAATGTGATTTTCAGAACGAACATGATACAGAGGACTTGGACCCTACGTCAAGTAATCAACGAGGAAGGCACGAGGTAGGGGGGCGCGCCTACCCCCCCCCCCCCAGGCGCGCCCTCCACCCTCGTGGGCCCCCTGTTGCTCCACCGACGTACTCCTTCCTCCTATATATACCTACGTACCCCCAAACTACCAGATACGGAGCCAAAACCCTAATTTCACCGCCGTAACTTTCTGTATCCACGAGATCCCATCTTGGGGCCTTTTCCGGAGCTCCGCCGGAGGGGGCATCGATCACGGAGGGCTTCTACATCAACACCATAGTCTCTCCGATGAAGTGTGAGTAGTTTACTTCAGACCTACGGGTCCATAGTTATTAGCTAGATGGCTTCTTCTCTCTTTTTAGATCCCAATACAAAGTTCTCCCCCTCTCTTGTGGAAATCTATTCGATGTAATCTTCTTTTGCGGTGTGTTTGTTGAGACCGATGAATTGTGGGTTTATGATCAAGTTTATCTATGAACAATATTTTAATTTTCTCTGAATTCTTTTATGTATGATTGGTTATCTTTGCAAGTCTCTTCGAATTATCAGTTTGGTTTGGCCTACTAGATTGATCTTTCTTGCAATGGGAGAAGTGCTTAGCTTTGGGTTCAATCTTGCGGTGTCCTTTCCCAGTGACAGTAGGGGCAGCAAGGCATGTATTGTATTGTTGCCATCGAGTATAACAAGATGGGGTTTATATCATATTGCATGAGTTTATCCCTCTACATCATGTCATCTTGCTTAAAGCGTTACTATGTTCTTATGAACTTAATACTCTAGATGCATGCTGGATAGCGGTCGATGTGTGGAGTAATAGTAGTAGATGTAGGCAGGAGTCGGTCTACTTGTCTCGGACGTGATGCCTATATACATGATCATACCTAGATATTCTCATAACTATGCTCAATTCTGTCAATTGCTCAACAGTAATTTTTTCACCCACCGTAAATACTTATGCTCTTGAGAGAAGCCACTAGTGAAACCTATGGCCCCGGGTCTATCTTCCATCATATTAATCTTCCAATACTTAGTTATTTCCTTTGCCATTTATTTTACTTTGCATCTTTTATTTCTCTTTATCATAAAAATACCAAAAAAATTATCTTATCATATCTATCAGATCTCACTCTCGTAAGTGACCGTGTAGGGATTGACAACCCCTTATCGTGTTGGTTGCGAGGATTTATTTGTTTGTGTAGGTGCGATGGACTCGTGTGCGGCCTCCTACTGGATTGATACCTTGGTTCTCAAAAACTGAGGGAAATACTTACGCTACTTTGCTGCATCACCCTTTCCTCTTCAAGGAAAAACCAACGCAAGTGCTCAAGAGGTAGGAAGAAGGATTTCTGGCGCCGTTGCCATGGAGGTTCGCGCAAGACAAGTCAAGATTTGACTCCCGACAACGAGTCACTTGTGGCGCCGTTGCAAGTCAAGACATACCAAGTACCCATCACAAACCATTATCTCCCGCATTACATTATTTGCCATTTGCCTCTCGTTTTCCTCTCCCCCACTTCACCCTTGCCATTTTATTCGCCCTCTCTCTCCATCCTCCCTCTCTTTCTCTATTTGTCTCTTTTTGCCCGTTTCTTGTTCGCTTGTGTGTTGGATTGCTTGCTTGTCATTATGGCTAGTCCCCTATCTTCTCCGTTGTCTCCCGAAAATAAAGTTCTTAATTTTAATCAAAGGGAAGGAGAAAACCTAAAAGACGCTTGGTATAGAATTTGCAATGCTCAAAATAGATCTACCAGGAAGCAATCTACTTCTATTCTTCTTCGCAATTTTTATGTAGGTGCTATTCCTTGGCACAAATATGTCCTTGATACCATTACCGGAGGGAACTTCTTGGGTAGCCACACTTTTGATTCCTATAATGCTATGATAGATTTATTTGGCTCACCCCCTCTTTTGGTTAATGGAACTATGTTAACTTTGGAGCATGTAATGCAAAAACTTGAAATTATTGAAAATGAAGTTGCCACCGTTGAGTTAATTGATAATTTCGATAAAAATATCCACAACCAAGTTACCCAATATGGATCTAAAGTAGGAGTAACTTTGAAAAATATTAAAGAGAAGGAACCTATAGTTAATGAAAGAATAAATCATGATTCCACTAGAATCGATAAAATTGAGGGTATCATTACCAACTTGGGAACCGCTTTTTCTTCCGTAAAGAATACTCCAAGTCCTCCAACTAAAATTGCCAAGCTTATGTATGTTCCTAAAAATAAGGGTGAATCCTCTAGCAAAGAAACTGCGGATCTCAAATCTATAAGTATTCATCCTAATCTTTTTGCTATCATTAAGGAACCATTTGCTACTAATGATTTTCTCGATCTTGCGCCTATAAGTTTGATTATTGATAAAAGGAAAGAAACTCTTAAAGGGGATAGATGTCTCATTAAAGAATTACCAACTAAAGATACCTAGATCTATCCTTGCTTTTATGCCTAGCTAGGGGCGTTAAACGGTAGCGCTTGTTGGGAGGCAACCCAATTTTATTTTTATTCCTTGCTTTTTGCTCCTGTTTAGTAATAAATAATTTATCTAGCCTCTGTTTTGGTTGTGTTTTTTGTTTTTAATTAGTGTTTGTGCCAAGTAGAACCGTTAGGAAGACTTGGGGAAAGTCTTTTTAATCTTGCTGTAAAAAACAGAAACTTTAGCGCTCACGAGAATTGCTGCCATTTTTATTTGGAAAGTGCTATTTAGTTAATTATTTTTGAAGATGATTAATATATAAATTCCTCACGTACAGAAATTTATTTTAGAATTTTTGGGTTCCAGATCTTGCGTTAGCTACAGATTACTACAGACTGTTCTATTTTTGACAGATTCTGTTTTTTCGTGTGTTGTTTGCTTATTTTGATGAATCTATGGCTAGTAAAATAGTTTATAAACCATAGAGAAGTTGTAATACAGTAGGTTTAACACCAATATAAATAAAGAATGAGTTCGTTACAGTACCTTGAAGTGGTGCTTTGTTTTCTTTCGCTAACGGAGCTCACGAGATTTTCTACTTTAAGTTTTGTGTTGTGAAGTTTTCAAGTTTTGGGTAAAAGATTTGATGGATTATGGAACAAGGAGTGGAAAGAGTCTCAGCTTGGGGATTCCCAAGGCACCCCAAGATAATCTACGGACACCTAAAAGACAAAGCTTGGGGATGCCCCGGAAGGCATCCCCTCTTTCGTCTACTTCCATCGGTAAATTTACTTGGAGCTATATTTTTATTTACCACATGATATGTGTTTAGCTTGGAGCGTATTGTATTATTTGAGTCTTTATTTGTTAGTTTTCCACAATCATCCTTGCTTTACACACCTTTTGAGACACACACACACATGATTTGGAAATTGTTAGAATACTCTATGTGCTTCACTTATATCTTTTGAGTTATATAGTTTTTGCTCTACTGCTTCACTTATATCTTATAGAGCACGTCGGTGGATTTGTTTTATATAAACTATTGTTCTCTCATGATTCACTTAGATTATTTTGAGAGTCCTACAAAATAGCATGGTAATTTGCTTTAATTATGTTAGGCATTCAAGATTAATAAGAATTTTCTTATGAGTGTGTTGAATACTATGAGAAGTTTGATAATTGATAATTGTTTTGAGATATGGAGATGGTAATATTAGAGTCATGCTAGTTGAGTAGTTGTGAATTTGAGAAATACTTGTGTTAAAGTTTTTGATTCCCGTAGCATGCACGTATGGTGAACCGTTATGTGATGAAGTCGGAGCATGATTTATTTATTGATTGTCTTCCTTATGAGTGGCGGTCGGGGACGACCGATGGTATTTTCCTACCAATCTATCCCCCTAGGAGCATGCACGTAATACTTTGCTTTGATAACTTGTAGATTTTTGCAATAAGTATATGAGTTCTTTATGACTAAGGTTGAGTCCATGGATCATACGCACTTTTCTTCCTTCCAGCATTGCTAGCCTCTCTAATACCACGCATCTTTCGCCAGTATCATACACCCACCATATACCTTCCTCAAAACAGCCACCATACCTACCTATCATGGCATTTCCATAGCCATTCCGAGATATATTGCCATGCAACTTTCCACCGTTCCGTTTACTATGACACGCTCCATCATTGCCATATTGCTTTGCATGATCATGTAGTTGACATTGTATTTGTGGCAAAGCCACCGTTCATAATTCTTTCATACATGTCACTCTTGATTCATTGCATATCCCTGTACACCGCCGGAGGCATTCACATAGTCATATTTTGTTCTGAGTATTGAGTTGTAAGTAAATAAAAGTGTGATGATCATCATTTTTAGAGCATTGTCCCAAGTAAGGAAAGGATGATGGAGACTATGATTCCCCCACAAGTCGGGATGAGACTCCGGACGAAAAATAAAATTAAAAAAAGCGGCCAAAGAAGCCCCAAAAAAAGAGGCCATAAAAAAGGCCCAAATAAAAATATGAGAGAAAAAGAGAGAAGGGACAATGCTACTATCCTTTTACCACACTAGTGCTTCAAAGTAGCACCATGATCTTCATAATAGAGAGTCTCCTATGTTATCACTTTCATATACTAGTGGGAATTTTTCATTATAGAACTTGGCTTGTATATTCCAATGATGGGCTTCCTCAAAATACCCTAGGTCTTCGTGAGCAAGCGAGTTGGATGCACACCCACTTAGTTCCTTTTTTTGAGCTTTCATATACTTATAGCTCTAGTGCATCCGTTGCATGGCAATCCCTACTCACTCACATTGATATCTATTGATGGGCATCTCCATAGCCCATTGATACGCCTAGTTGATGTGAGACTATCTTCCCCTTTTTGTCTCCTCCACAACCACCATTCTATTCCACCTAAAGTGCTATGTCCATGGCTCACGCTCATGTATTGCGTGAAGATTGAAAAAGTTTGAGAACACCAAAAGTATGAAACAATTGCTTGGCTTGTCATCGGGGTTGTGCATGATTTAAATACTTTGTGTGGTGAAGATAGAGCATAGCCAGACTATATGATTTTGTAGGGATAACTTTCTTTGGTCATCTTATTTTGAAGAGACATAATTGCTTAGTTAGTATGCTTGAAGTATTATTATTTCTATGTCAATATTGAACTTTTGTCTTGAATCTTTCGGATCTGAATATTCATACCACAATTAAGAGAATTACATTGAAATTATGCCAAGTAGCATTCCACATCAAAAATTCTGTTTTTATCATTTACCTACTCGAGGATGAGCAGGAATTAAGCTTAGGGATGCTTGATATGTCTCCAACGTATCTATAATTTTTTATTGTTCCATGCTATATTATATTCTATTTTGGACATTATTGGGCTTTATTATACACTTTTATATTATTTTTGGGACTAACCTGTTAACCGGAGGCCCAGCCCAGAATTGGTGTTTATTGCCTATTTTAGGGTTTCGTAGAAAAAGAATATCAAACGGATTCCAAACGGAATGAAACCTTCGGGAACGTGATTTTCGGAACGAACATGATCCAGAGGACTTGGACCCTACGTCAAGCAATCAACGAGGAAGGCACGAGGTAGCGGGGCGCGCCTACCCCCCACCCCCTCCCCCCAGGCGCGCCCTCCACCCTCGTGGGCCCCCTGTTGCTCCACCGACGTACTCCTTCCTCCTATATATACCTACGTACCCCCAAACTACCAGATACGGAGCCAAAACCCTAATTTCACCGCCGTAACTTTCTGTATCCACGATATCCCATCTTGGGGCCTTTTCCAGAGCTCCGCCGGAGGGGGCATCGATCACGGAGGGCTCCTACATCAACACCATAGTCTCTCCGATGAAGTGTGAGTAGTTTACTTCAGACCTACGGGTCCATAGTTATTAGCTAGATGGCTTCTTCTCTCTTTTTGGATCTCAATACAAAGTTCTCCCCCTCTCTTGTGGAGATCTATTTGATGTAATCTTCTTTTGCGGTGTGTTTGTTGAGACCGATGAATTATGGGTTTATGATCAAGTTTATCTATGAACAATATTTTAATTTTCTCTGAATTCTTTTATGTATGATTGGTTATCATTGCAAGTCTCTTCGAATTATCAGTTTGGTTTGGCTTACTAGATTGATCTTTCTTGCAATGGGAGAAGTGCTTAGCTTTGGGTTCAATCTTGCAGTGTCCTTTCCCAGTGACAGTAGGGGCAGCAAGGCACATATTGTATTGTTGCCATCGAGGATAACAAGATGGGGTTTATATCATATTGCATGAGTTTATCCCTCTACATCATGTCATCTTGCTTAAAGTGTTACTCTGTTCTTATGAACTTAATACTCTAGATGCATGCTGGATAGCGGTCAATGTGTGGAGTAATAGTAGTAGATGCAGGCAGGAGTTGGTCTACTTGTCTCGGACGTGATGCCTATATACATGATCATACCTAGATATTCTCATAACTATGCTCAATTCTGTCAATTGCTCAATAGTAATTTGTTCAGCCATCGTAAATACTTACGCTCTTGAGAGAATCCCCTAGTGAAACCTATGGCCCCCAGGTCTATCTTCCATCATATTAATCTTCCAATACTTAGTTATTTCCTTTGCCATTTATTTTACTTTGCATCTTTTATTTCTATTTATCATAAAAATACCAAAAATATTATCTTATCAGATCTCACTCTCGTAAGTGACAGTGTAGGGATTGACAACCCCTTATCGCGTTGGTTGCGAGGATTTATTTGTTTGTGTAGGTGCGAGGGACTCGTGCGCGGCCTCCTACTGGATTGATACATTGGTTCTCAAAAACTGAGGGAAATACTTACGCTACTTTGCTACATCACCCTTTCCTCTTCAAGGGAAACCAATGCAAGTGCTCAAGAGGTAGCAACCAGTCCCTTTGCAGTAGAAGCACTCAGTCTCAGGCTTAGGTCCAGACTTGGGTATCTTCTCTTGAGCAGCAAATTGTTTGCCGTTCTTCTTGAAGTTCCCTTTCTTCTTCCCTTTACCCTTTTTCTTGAAACTGGTGGTCTTGTTGACCATCAACACTTGATGCTCCTTCTTGATTTCTACCTCCGCAGCCTTTAGCATTGCGAAGAGCTCGGGAATCGTCTTATCCATCCCTTGCATATTATAGTTCATCACGAAGCTCTTGTAGCTTGGTGGCAGTGATTGAAGAACTCTGTCAATGACACTATCAACCGGAAGATTAACTCCCAGCTGAGTCAAGTGATTATGGTACCCAGAAATTCTGAGTATATGTTCACTGACAAAACTATTCTCCTCCATCTTGCAGCTGTAGAACTTATTGGAGACTTCATATCTCTCACTCCGGGCATTTGCTTGAAATATTAACTTCAACTCCTGGAACATCTCATATGCTCCATGACGTTCAAAACGATGTTGAAGTCCCGGTTCTAAGCCGTAAAGCATGGCACACTGAACTATAGAGTAGTCATCAGCTTTGCTCTGCCAGACATTCATAACATCTGGCGTTGCTCCTACAACGGGTTTGGCATCCAGCGGTGCTTCCAGGACGTAATTCTTCTGTGCAGCAATGAGGATAATCCTCAAGTTACGGACCCAGTCCGTGTAATTGCTACCATCATCTTTCAACTTTGCTTTCTCAAGGAACGCGTTAAAATTCAACGGAACAACAGCACGGGCCATCTATCTACAATAACATAGACAAGCAAAATACTATCAGGTACTAAGTTCATGATAAATTTAAGTTCAATTAATCATATTACTTAAGAACTCCCACTTAGATAGACATCCCTCTAATCATCTAAGTGATCACGTGATCCATATCAACTAAACCATAACCGATCATCACGTGAAATGGAGTAGTTTTTCAATGGTGCACATCACCATGTTGATCATATCTACTATATGATTCATGCTCGACCATTCGGTCTCAGTTTTCCGAGGCCATATATGCATATGCTAGGCTCGTCAAGTTTAACCCGAGTATTTTGCGTGTGTAAAACTGTCTTACACCCGTTGTAGATGAACATTGAGCTTATCACACCCGATCATCACGTGGTGTCTCGGCACGACGAACTTTGGCAACGGTGCATACTCGGGGAGAACACTTTTACCTTAAAATTTAGTGAGAGATCATGTTATAATGCTACTGCCAAAAAAGCAGAATAAGATGCATAAAGGATAAACATCACATGCAATCAATATAAGTGATATGATATGGCCATCATCATCTTGTGCCTTTGATCTCCATCTCCAAAGCACCGTCATGATCACCATTGTCACCGGCGCGACACCTTGATCTCCATCATAGCATCGTTGTCGTCTCGCCAACTATTGCTTCTACGACTATCGCTGCCGCTTAGTGATAAAGTAAAGCAATTACAGGGCGATTGCATTGCATACAATAAAGCGACAACCATATGGCTCCTGCCAGTTGCCGATAACTCTGTTACAAAACATGATCATCTCATACAATAAATATAGCATCATGTCTTGACCATATCACATCACAACATGCCCTGCAAAAACAAGTTAGACATCTTCTACTTTGTTGTTGCAAGTTTTACGTGGCTGCTACGGGCTGAGCAAGAACCGTTCTTACCTACGCATCAAAACCACAACGATAGTTCGTCAAGTTAGTGCTGTTTTAACCTTCTCAAGGACCGGGTGTAGCCACACTCGGTTCAACTAAAGTTGGAGAAACTGACACCCGCCAGCCACCTGTGTGCAAAGCACATCGGTAGAACCAGTCTCGCATAAGCATACGCGTAATGTCGGTCTGGGCCGCTTCATCCAACAATACCGCCGAACTAAAGTATGACATGCTGGTAAGTAGTATGACGTGTATCGCTGATACGTCTCCAACGTATCTATAATTTTTGATTGTTCCATGCTATTATATTATCAACCTTGGATGTTTTATATGCATTTATATGCTATTTTATATGATTTTTGGGACTAACCTATTAACCTAGAGCCCAGTGCCAGTTTCTGTTTTTTCCTTGTTTTAGAGTATCGCAGAGAAGGAAAATCAATCGGAGTCCAATTGACCTGAAACTTCACGGAACTTATTTTTGGACCAGAAGAAGCCCACGGAGTATCAGAGTTGGACCAGGAGATTCCTTGGCTGCCCACGAGGGTGGGGGGCGCGCCCACCCCCCCTGGGCGCGCCCCCTACCTCGTGGATAGCCCGGAGGTCCACCGACGTACTTCTTCCTCCTATATATACCCATATACCCTAAAAACTTCGAGGAGCACAATATATCGGGAGTTCCGCCGCCAGAAGCCTCCGTAGCCACCGAAAACTAAACCAGACCCGTTCCGGCACCCTGTCGGATGGGGGAACCCTCACCGGTGGCCATCTTCATCATCCCGGCGCCCTCCATGACGAGGAGGGAGTAGTTCTCCCTCGGGGCTGAGGGTATGTACCAGTAGCTATGTGTTTGATCTCTCTCTCTCTCTCTCTCGTGTTCTTGAGGTGGTACGATCTTGATGTATCGCGAGCTTTGCTATTATAGTTGGATCTTATGATGTTTCTCCCCCTCTACTCTCTTGTAATGGATTGAGTTTTCCCTTTGAAGTTATCTTATCGAATTGAGTCTTTAAGGATTTGAGAACACTTGATGTATGTCTTGCGTGGGATACCCGTGGTGACAATGGGGTATTCTATTGATCCACTTGATGTGGTGATCAACTTGCGGGTTCCGCCCATGAACCTATGCATAGGGGTTGGCACACGTTTTTGTCTTGACTCTCTGGTAGAAACTTTGGGGCACTCTTTGAAGTATGTTGTGTTGGTTTGAATAGACGAATCTGAGATTGTGTGATGCATATCGTATAATCATACCCACGGATACTTGAGGTGACATTGGAGTATCTAGGTGACATTAGGGTTTTGGTTGATTTGTGTCTTAAGGTGTTATTCTAGTACGAACTCTATGATAGATTGAACGGAAAGAATAGCTTCATGTTATTTTACTACGGACTCTTGAATAGATCGATCAGAAAGGATAACTTTGAGGTGGTTTCGTACCCTACCATAATCTCTTCGTTTGTTCTCCGCTATTAGTGACTTTGGAGTGACTCTTTGTTGCATGTTGAGGGATAGTTATGTGATCCAATTATGTTATTATTGTTGAGAGAACTTGCACTAGTGAAAGTATGAAGCCTAGGCCTTGTTTCCTAGCATTGCAATACTGTTTGTGCTCACTTTTATCATTAGTTACCTTGCTGTTTTTATATTTTCAGATTACAAAAACCTATATCTACCATCCATATTGCACTTGTATCACCATCTCTTCGCCGAACTAGTGCACCTATACAATTTACCATTGTATTGGGTGTGTTGGGGACACAAGAGACTCTTTGTTATTTGGTTGTAGGGTTGCTTGAGAGAGACCATCTTCATCCTATGCCTCCTACGGATTGATAAACCTTAGGTCATCCACTCGAGGGAAATTTGCTACTGTCCTACAAACCTCTGCGCTTGGAGGCCCAACAACGTCTATAAGAAGAAGGTTGTGTAGTAGACATCAAGCTCTTTTATGGCGTCGTTGCCAGGGAGGTTAGCGCTTGAAGGTATATCTTTAGATCTTGCAATCGAATCTTTTTGTTTCTTGTTTTATCACTAGTTTAGTCTATAAAAGAAAACTATAAAAAATGGAATTAAGGGTACCTCATATGCTTCATCTTTTTAATGTCTTTCGTGAAATAAGGATTCCGATAATTGTGCTCAAGTGCTAGAAGAATAATGCATTAGAATGTTTGGCACTAAATATTTGAATGATGAGCATGATTGCAATGTTGTTAGTATGAATTCCTTGAATATCCATGATGCTAATGATATGCAAAGCCACAAGCTTGGGGAAGCTATGTTCGATGAATATGATATTTTTTGTCCCCCAAGTTTTGATGAGCAAATTTATTATGATGAAAGCATGCCTCCTATTTATGATGATTATATTGATGAAAGTGGATTTGGAGAGGTCCTGACTTTATTTAGTGATGAATCCACTATTTCGGAAGAGGTTCCAATTGACTATGAGAACAAAGTTGCTATCTATGATGATTATTGTGATGACATGTATGCTATAAAGAATAATGATAAGCATGAAACTTGTCATCATGATTTTAGTTTTCAATTGGATTATGCCTCACATGATAGTTATTTTGTTGAGTTTGCTCCCACTATTCCGAATGAGAAGAATTTTGCTTCTGTGGAGAGTAATAAAATTTCTATGCTTGTAGATCATGAAAAGAATGCTTTAGGTGCTGGTTATATTGTTGAATTCATTCATGATGCTACTGAAAATTATTATGAGGGAGGAATATATGCTTGTAGGAATTGCAATAATACCAAGTTTCCTCTCTATGTGCTTAAAGTTTTGAAGTTATGCTTGTTTTGCCTTCCTATGCTAGTTGATTATTATTCCCATAAGTTGTTTGCTCACAAAATCCCTATGCATAGGAAGTGGATTAGGCTTAAATGTGCTAGTCATATTCTTCATGATGCTCTCTTTATGTTACAATTCTTATCTTTTATGTGAGCATCATTGAAATCATCATGCCTAGCTAGGGGCGTTAAACGATAGCGCTTGTTGGGAGGAAACCCAATTTTATTTTTATTCTTTGATTTTTGCTCCTGTTTAGTAATAAATAATTTATATATCCTCTGTTTTGGTTGTGTTTATTTGTTTAATTAGCGTTTGTGCCAAGTAGAACCGTTGGGAAGACTTGGGGAAAGTCTTTTTAATCTTGCTGTAAAAACAGAAACTTTAGCGCTCACGAGAACTGCTGCCATTTTTATTTGTAAAGTGATATTTAGTTAATTATTTTTTAAGATTATTAATAGATAAATTCCTCACGTCCAGCAATTTATTTTAGAATTTTTGAGGTTCCAGAAGTTTGCATTAGTTACAGATTACTACAGACTGTTCTGTTTTTGACAGATTCTGTTTTTCATGTGTTGTTTAATTATTTTGATGAATCTATGGCTAGTAAAAGGGTTTATAAACCATAGATAAGTTGGAATACAGTAGGTTTAACACCAATATAAATAAATAATTAGTTCATTACAGTACCTTGAAGTGGTGTTTTGTTTTCTTTCGCTAACGGAGCTTACGAGTTTTCTGTTAAGTTTTGTGTTGTGAAGTTTTCAAGTTTTGGGTAAAGATTCGATGGACTATGGAATAAGGAGTGGAAAGAGCCTAAGCTTGGGGATTCCCAAGGCACCCCAAGGTAATATTCAAGGACAACCAAAAGCCTAAGCTTGGGGATGCCCCGGAAGGCATCCCCTCTTTCGTCTTCGTTCATCTGTAACTTTACTTGGAGCTATATTTTTATTCGCCACATGATATGTGTTTTGCTTGGAGCGTCATTTTATTTACTTTTGTTTTGCTTGTTATTTGAATAAAATACCAATATATGAAATTCTTAAATGTTAGATAGTCTTCATATAGTTGCATGATTATTCGACTACTCATTGATCTTCACTTATATCTTTCGGAGTAGTTTGTCGTTTGCTCTAGTGCTTCACTTATATCTTTTTAGAGCACGGTGGTGGTTTTATTTTGAAGAATAGATGAACTCTCGTGCTTCACTTATATTATTTTGAGAGTCTTTAGAACAGCATGGTTGTTTGCTTTGGTTATGAAACTAGTCCTAATATGATGGGCATCCAAGAGGGATATAATAAAAACTTTCATATAGAGTGCATTGAATACTATGAGAAGTTTGATACTTGATGATTGTTTTGAGATATGAGGATGGTAATATTAGAGTCATGCTAGTTGAGTAGTTTTGAATTTGAGAAATACTTGTGTTGAAGTTTGTGATTCCTGTAGCATGCACGTATGGTGAACCGTTATGTGATGAAGTCGGAGCATGAATTATTTATTGATTGTATTCCTTATGAGTGGCGGTCGGGGACAAGCGATGGTCTTTTCCTACCAATCTATCCCCCTAGGAGCATGCGCGTAGTACTTTGTTTCGATAACTAAAAGATTTTTGCAATAAGTATGTGAGTTCTTTATGACTAATGTTGAGTCCATGGATTATACGCACTCTCACCCTTCCACCATTGCTAGCCTCTCTAGTACCACACAACTTTTGCCGGTACCATAAACCCACCATATACCTTCCTCAAAACAGCCACCATAACTACCTATTATGGCATTTCCATAGCCATTCTGAGATATATTGCCATGGAACTTTCCACCGTTCCGTTATTATGACACGCTTCATCATTGTCATATTGCTTTGCATGATCATGTAGTTGACATCGTATTTGTGGCAAAGCCACCGTTCATAATTCTTCCATACATGTCACTCTTGAGTCATTGCACATCCCGGTACACCGCCGGAGGCATTCATATAGAGTCATATTTTGTTCTAAGTATCGAGTTTTAATTCTTGAGTTGTAAGTAAATAAAAGTGTGATGATCATCGTTATTAGAGCATTGTCCCAGTGAGGAAAGGATGATGAAGACTATGATTCCCCCATAAGTCGGGATGAGACTCCGGATGAAAAATAAAAAAAAGAGAAAAAAGAGGCCATAAAAAAGAGAAAAGGCCCAAATAAAATAATAAAATAAAATGAGAGAAAAAGAGAGAAGGGGCAATGCTACTATCCTTTTACCACACTTGTGCTTCAAAGTAGCACCATGATCTTCATGATAGAGAGTCTCTTATGTTGTCACTTTCATATACTAGTGGGAATCTTTCATTATAGAACTTGGCTTGTATATTCCAATGATGTGCTTCCTCAAAATGCCCTAGGTCTTCGTGAGCAAGCGAGCTGGATGCACACCCACTAGTTTCTTTTGTTGAGCTTTCACACATTTATAGCTCTAGTGCATCCGTGGCATGGCAATCCCTACTCACTCACATTGATATCTATTGATGGGCATCTCCATAGCCTGTTGATACGCCTAGTTGATGTGAGACTATCTTCTCCATTTTTGTCTTCTCCCCAACCACCCTTCTATTCCACATATAGTGCTATATCCATGGCTCACGCTCATGTATTGCGTGAAGATTGAAAAAGTTTGAGAACATCAAAAGTATGAAACAATTGCTTGGCTTGTCATTGGGGTTGTGGATGATTTAAATACGTTGTGTGGTGAAGATGGAGCATAGCCAGACTATATGATTTTGTAGGGATAGCTTTCTTTGGCCATGTTATTTGAGAAGACATGATTACTTGGTTAGTATGCTTGAAGTATTATTATTTTTATGTCAATATTAAACTTTTGTCTTGAATCTTATGGATCTGAATATTCTTGCCACAATAAAGAGAATTACATGGATAAATATGTTAGGTAGCATTCCACATCAAAAATTCTGTTTTTATCATTTACCTACTCGAGGACGAGCAGGAATTAAGCTTGGGGATGCTGATATGTCTCCAACGTATCTATACTTTGTGATTGTTCCATGCTATTATATTATCAACCTTGGATGTTTTATATGCATTTATATGCTATTTTATATGATTTTTGGGACTAACCTATTAACCTAGAGCCCAGTGCCAGTTTTTGTTTTTTTCCTTGTTTTAGAGTATCACAGAAAAGGAAAATCAAACGGAGTCCAATTGACCTGAAACTTCATGGAACTTATTTTTGGACCAGAAGAAGCCCACGGAGTATCGGAGTTCGACCAGGAGATTCCTTGGCTACCCATGAGGGTGGGAGCGCGCCCACCCCCCTGGGCGCGCCCCCTACCTCGTGGATAGCCCGGAGGTCCACCGACGTACTTCTTCCTCCTATATATACCCATATACCCTAAAAACTTCGAGGAGCACAATATATCGGGAGTTCCGCCGCCAGAAGCCTCCGTAGCCACCGAAAACTAAACCAGACCCGTTCCGGCACCCTGCCGGATTGGGGAACCCTCACCGGTGGCCATCTTCATCATCCCGGCGCCCTCCATGACGAGGAGGGAGTAGTTCTCCCTCGGGGCTGAGGGTATGTACCAGTAACTATGTGTTTGATCTCTCTCTCTCTCTCTCGTGTTCTTGAGGTGGTACGATCTTGATGTATCGCGAGCTTTGCTATTATAGTTGGATCTTATGATGTTTCTCCCCCTCTACTCTCTCGTAATGGATTGAGTTTTCCCTTTGAAGTTATCTTATCGGATTGAGTCTTTAAGGATTTGAGAACACTTGATGTATGTCTTGCATGGGATACCCGTGGTGACAATGGGGTATTCTATTGATCTAGTTGATGTATGTTTTGGTGATCAACTTGCGGGTTCCGCCCATGAACCTATGCATAGGGGTTGGCACATGTTTTCGTCTTGACTCTCCGGTAGAAACTTTGGGGCACTCTTTGAAGTACTTTGTGTTTGTTTCAATAGATGCATCTAAGATTGTGTGATGCATATCATATAATCATTCCCACGGATACTTGAGGTGACATTGGAGTATCTAGGTGACATTAGGGTTTTGGTTGATTTGTGTCTTAAGGTGTTATTCTAGTACGAACTCTATGATAGATTGAACAGAAAGAATAGCTTCATGTTATTTTACTACGGACTCTTGAATAGATCGATCAGAAAGGATAACTTTGAGGTGGTTTCGTACCCTACCATAATCTCTTCGTTTGTTCTCTGCTATTAGTGACTTTGGAGTGACTCTTTGTTGCATGTTGAGGGATAGTTATGTGATCCAATTATGTTATTATTGTTGAGAGAACTTGCACTAGTGAAAGTATGAACCCTAGGCCTTGTTTCCTAGCATTGTAATACCGTTTGTGCTCACTTTTATCATTAGTTACCTTGCTGTTTTTATATTTTCAGATTACAAAAACCTATATCTACTATCCATATTGCACTTGTATCACCATCTCTTCGCCGAACTAGTGCACCTATACAATTTACCATTGTATTGGGTGTGTTGGGGACAGAAGAGACTCTTTGTTATTTGGTTGTAGGGTTGCTTGAGAGAGACCATCTTCATCCTATGCCTCCTACGGATTGATAAACCTTAGGTCATCCACTTGAGGAAAATTTCCTACTGTCCTACAAACCTCTGCACTTGGAGGCCCAACAATGTCTACAAGAAGAAGGTTGTGTAGTAGACATCAATCGCCCACAACTCACTTGTGTTCTACGCGTGCATATAACATCTACGCAATAACCTGGCTCGGATGCCACTGGTCAAGAACGTAGTAATTTCAAAAAAATTCCTACGCACATGCAAGATCATGGTGATGCATAGCAACGAGAGCGGAGAGTGTTGTCCACGTGCCCTTGTAGACCGTTAAGTGTAAGCATTATGACAACGCGGTTGATGTAGTCGTACGTCTTCACGATCGACCGATCCTTAGTACCGAACATACGGCACCTCCGCGTTCAGCACACGTTCAGCTCGGGGACGTCCCACGAACTCACGATCCAGTAGATCTTGGGGAAGAGTTTCATCAGCACGACGATATGCTGACGATGTTGATGAAGCTACCGTTGCAGGGCTTCGCCTAAGCACCACTACAGTATGACCGAGGTGGATTATGGTGGAGGGGGGCACCGCACACGGCTGGGAGAGATCAATGATCAACTTGTGTGTCTAGAGGTGCCCCCTGCCCCCATATATAAAGGAGCTAGGGGGAGGCGGCCGGCCAAGGAGGAGGGCGCGCCAAGGGGGGAGTCCTACTCCTACCGGGAGTAGGACTCCCTCTTTTCCTAGTTGGAGTAGGAGAGGAGAAGGAAGGGAGAGAATAGAGAAGGAAAGGCCCCCCCTCCTTGTCCAATTCGGACTAGAGGGGGAGGGGGGCGCGGCTGCCCTTGGCCGCCCCTCCTCTTCTTCCACTAAGGCCCATTAGGCCCAATATACTCCCCGGGGGGTTCCGGTAACCCCCCGGTACTCCGATAAATGTCCAAAACCTCCCGAAACCTTTTCGGTATCCGAACATAATCATCCAATATATCGATCTCTACGTCTCGACCATTTCAAGACTCCTCGTAATGTCCGTGATCATATCCAGGACTCCGAACAACATTCGGTACATCAAAACACAAAAACTCATAATACCGATAGTCACAGAACTTTAAGCGTGCGGACCCTACGGGTTCGAGAACTATGTAGACATGACCAAGACACGTCTTCGGTCAATAACCAATAGCGGAACTTGGATGGTCATATTGGTTCCTACATATTCTACGAAGATCTTTATCGGTCAAACCGCATAACAACATACGTTGTTCCCTTTGTCATCGGTATGTTACTTGCCTGAGATTCGATCGTAGGTATCTCAATACCTAGTTCAATCTCGTTACCGGCAAGTCACTTTACTCGTTCCGTAATGCAACATCCCGCAACTAAATCATTAGCCACATTGCTTGCAAGGCTTATAGTGATGTGCATTACCGAGAGGGCCCAGAGATTACCTCTCCGACAATCGGAGTGACAAATCCTATTCTTGATCTATGCCAACACCACGAACACCATCGGAGACACCTGTAGATCACCTTTATAATCACCCAGTTACCTTGTGACGTTTGGTAGCACACAAAGTGTTCCTCCGGTATTCGGGAGTTGCATAATCTCATAGTCATAGGAACATGTATAAGTCATGAAGAAAGCAATAGCAATAAACTTAAACGATCAAGTGCTAAGCTAACGAAATGGGTCAAGTCAATCACATCATTCTCCTAATGATGTGATCCCGTTGATCAAATAACAACTCATGTTTATGGCTAGGAAACTTAACCATCTTTGATCAATGAGCTAGTCAAGTAGAGGCATACTAGTGACACCATGTTTGTCTATGTATTCACACATGTATTATGTTTCCGGTTAATACAATTCTATCATGAATAATAAACATTTATCACGAAATAAGGAAATAAATAATAACTTTATTATTGCCTCTAGGGTATATTTCCTTCATATGTAACTTCACCCACCCAGAACCTCTTCATGGGGAACATATATAAACTGTATCTAGCTCCAGGTTTAGGGTTAGCAAAGCATTTGGGTTAAAAACAAAAAGTACTTTGCTCATCTTATCATCCCTTTGAGATCCAAGGTCTCCTTATGGAAATGTATCCAAGACCATAATTTGATGATGAGGTACACGACCTTCATTCCCTAGGGATCAACCTTCCATTGGCTGAGTAATCAGTGTTGCAAGAGTGTTATTGCCGAGTACTGATCGAAGGCTTGTATAACCATGATACTTGTTGCCAATTTCATGTTTTGCCGCAAAGGCTTCACTCGTTATCCTTTCTCTCTTCATGTTCTGTAGTTCATAATCCCCTCCATCTCCAATTCATCAAGACCAGACATCCCTAGCTGGAATGGTGCATCAAAATATCTCACCTCAGTTCATGAGAATGAAAAACAAGATTGATTTCTCGCACGTGGCACAAAAGGCACAACCACATCAACAAACCATCCAATAATCAAACATAAAATATAAAAACTGTAATATTCATTTGGATCGGAACTTGGAAGTGGTGGGGTTGCCTTGGAACTTCCGGTGTCCGAATACCATCGTCCTATATGTCAATCTTTACCTCTCGAACATTTTGAGACTCCTCGTCATGTCCGTGATCTCATCCGGGACTCCGAACAACATTCGGTCACCAAATCACATAAATCATATAATATAAAATCATCATCGAACGTTAAGCATGCGGACCCTACGGGTTCGAGAACTATGTAAACATGACCGAGACACCTCTCTGGTCAATAACCAACAGCGGAACCTGGATGCTCTATTGTTGGAAATATGCCCTAGAGGCAATAATAAATTGGTTATTATTATATTTCCTTGTTCATGATAATCGTTTATTATCCATGCTAGAATTGTATTGATAGGAAACTCAGATACATGTGTGGATACATAGACAACACCATGTCCCTAGTAAGCCTCTAGTTGACTAGCTCGTTGATCAATAGATGGTTACGGTTTCCTGACCATGGACATTGGATGTCGTTGATAACGGGATCACATCATTAGGAGAATGATGTGATGGACAAGACCCAATCCTAAGCCTAGCACAAGATCATGTAGTTCGTATGCTAAAGCTTTTCTAATGTCAAGTATCATTTCCTTAGACCATGAGATTGTGCAACTCCCGGATACCGTAGGAGTGCTTTGGGTGTGCCAAACATCACAATGTAACTGGGTGGCTATAAAGGTACACTACAGGTATCTCCGAAAGTGTCTGTTGGGTTGGCACGAATCGAGACTGGGATTTGTCACTCCGTGTAAACGGAGAGGTATCTCTGGGCCCACTCGGTAGGACATCATCATAATGTGCACAATGTGACCAAGGAGTTGATCACGGGATGATGTGTTACGGAACGAGTAAAGAGACTTGCCAGTAACGAGATTGAACAAGGTATTGGGATACCGACGATCGAATCTCGGGCAAGTATCGTACCGCTAGACAAAGGGAATTGTATACGGGATTGATTAAGTCCTTGACATCGTGGTTCATCCGATGAGATCATCGTGGAACATGTGGGAGCCAACATGGGTATCCACATCCCGCTATTGGTTATTGACCGGAGAGTTATCTCGGTCATGTCTGCATGGTTCCGAACCCAGAGGGTCTACACACTTAAGGTTCGATGACGCTAGGGTTATAGGGAAAGTATGTACGCGGTTACCGAATGTTGTTCGGAGTCCCGGATGAGATCCTGGATGTCACGAGGAGTTCCTGAATGGTCCGGAGGTAAATATTGATATATAGGAAGTATGGTTTTGGCCACCGGAAGTGTTCCGGGCATCACCGGTAGTGTACCGGGACCACCGGAGGGGTCCGGGGGTCCACCAGGTGGGGCCACCAGCCCCGGAGGCCTACATGGGCCAATAGTGGGAAGGGACCAGCCCCTAGGTGGGCTGGGGCGCCTCCCACCAAGGCCCAAGGCGCCTCCAAGAGGGGAAGGGGGCAAACCCTAGGGCAGATGGGCCCTAAGGCCCACCCTAGGTGTGCCTCCCCCTCTCCCCCTTGTGGCCGCCTCCCAGATGGGATCTAGGGGCTGCCGCCACCCCTAGGGAGGGAACCCTAGGTGGGGGCGCAGCCCCTCCCCTCCTCCTATATATACTTGAGGTATGGGGGCTGCCCAACACACGATTTGCTCTCCCTGTTGGCGCAACCCTACCCCTCTCCCTCCTCGTCTCTCGTAGTGCTTGGCGAAGCCCTGCTGGAGTCCCGCGCTCCTCCACCACCACCACGCCGTCGTGCTGCTGCTGGATGGAGTCTTCCCCAACCTCTGCTTCTCCCCTTGCTGGATCAAGGCGTAGGAGACGTCACCGGGCTGTACGTGTGTTGAACACGGAGGTGTCGTTCGTTCGGCACTAGGATCATCGGTGATTTGGATCACGACGAGTACAACTCCATCAACCCGTTCACTTGAACGCTTCCGCTTAGCGATCTACAAGGGTATGTAGATGCACTCTCCTTCCCCTCGTTGCTAGATTACTCCATAGATTGATCTTGGTGATGCGTAGAAATTTTTGAATTTCTGCTACGTTCCCCAACAGTGGCATCATGAGCTAGGTCTATGCGTAGTTACTATGCACGAGTAGAACACAAAGTAGTTGTGGGCGTCGATATTGTCAATTATCTTGCCGTTACTAGTCTTATCTTGATTCGGCGGCATCGTGGGATGAAGCGGCCCAGACCAACCTTACACGTACGCTTAGGTGAGACCGGTTCCACCGACTGACATGCACTAGTTGCATAAGGTGGCTGGCGGGTGTCTGTCTCTCCCACTTTAGTCGGATCGGATTCGATGAACAGGGTCCTTATGAAGGGTAAATAGAAATTTGCAATTCATGTTGTGGTTTTGGCATAGGTAAGAAATGTTCTTGCTAGAAACCTATAGCAGCCACGTAAAAACTTGCAACAACAATTAGAGGATGTCTAACTTGTTTTTGCAGCAAGTGTTTTGTGATGTGATATGGCCAAAGGATGTGATGAATGATATATGTGATGTATGAGATGATCATGTTCTTGTAATAGGAATCACGACTTGCATGTCGATGAATATGACAACCGGCAGGAGCCATAGGAGTTGTCTTAATTTATTTATGACCTGCGTGTCAATATAAACGTCATGTAATTACTTTACTTTATTGCTAACCGTTAGCTGTAGTAGTAGAAGTAATAGTTGGCGAGACAACTTCATGAAGACACGATGATGGAGATCATGGTGTCATGCCGGTGACAACGATGATCATGGAGCCCCGAAGATGGAGATCAAAAGGAGCAAAATGATGTTGGCCATATCATGTCACTTTTTGATTGCATGTGGTGTTTATCATGTTTTTGCATCTTATTTGCTTAGAACGACGGTAGTAAATAAGATGATCCCTCATTAAAAATTTCAAGAAAGTGTTCCCCCTAACTGTGCACCGTTGCGAAGGTTCGTTGTTTCGAAGCACCACGTGATGATCGGGTGTGATAGATTCTAACGTTCGAATACAACGGGTGTTGACGAGCCTAGCATGTACAGACATGGCCTCGGGACACATGCGAAACACTTAGGTTGACTTGACGAGCCTAGCATGTACAGACATGGCCTCGGAACACGGAAGACCGAAAGGTCGAACATGAGTCGTATAGAAGATACGATCAACATGAAGATGTTCACCGATGATGACTAGTCCGTCTCACGTGATGATCGGACACGGCCTAGTTGACTCGGATCATGTAATCACTTAGATGACTAGAGGGATGTCTATCTGAGTGGGAGTTCATAAGATGAACTTAATTATCCTCGCGCTTCAGTTCTACTGTTTAGATATGTTCCTAGAGAAAATTTAGTTGAAAGATGATAGTAGAAATTATGCGGACTAGGTCCGTAAACTGAGGATTGTCCTCATTGCTTCATAGAAGGCTTATGTCCTTAATGCACCGCTCAGTGTGCTGAGCCTCGAATGTCGTCTGTGGATGTTGCGAACATCTGACATACACATTTTGATAACTACGTGATAGTTCAGTTAAACGGTTTAGAGTTGAGGTACCGAAGACGTTTTGAAACGTCGCGAAACATATGAGATGTTTCGAGGGCTGAAATTGGGATTTCAGGCTCGTGCCCACGTCAAGAGGTATAAGACCTCCGACGAGTTTCTTAGCCTACAAACTAAGGGAGAAAAGCTCAATCATTGAGCTTGTGCTCAGATTGTCTGAGTACCACAATCACTTGAATCGAGTGGGAGTTAATCTTCCAGATGAGATAGTGATGTTTTTCCAAAGTCATTGCCACCAAGCTGCTAGAGCTTCGTGATGAACTATAATATATCAGGGACATATATGATGATCCTTGAGATATTCGCGATGTTTGACACCACAAAAGTAGAAATCAAGAAGGAGCATCAATTGTTGATGGTTGGTGAAACCACTAGTTTCAAGAAGGGCAAGGGCAAAAAGGGATACTTCATGAAACAGCAAATCAGTTGCTGCTCTAGTGAAGAAACCCAAGGTTGAACCCAAACCCGAGACTAAGTGCTTCTGTAATAAGGGGAACAACCACTGGAGCAGAATTACCCTAGATACTTGGTAGATGAGAAGGCTGGCAAGGTCGATAAAAGTATATTGGATATACATTGTGTTAATGTGTACTTTACTAGTACTCCTAGTAGCACCATGGTATTAGATACCGGTTCGGTTGCTAAGTGTTAGTAAACTCGAAATAAAAGGCTGCGGAGTAAACGGAAGGTAAGCTGGCGATATGTGTTGGAAGTTTTTCCCAAGCTTGATGTCATCAAGCATCGCACGCTCCCTCTACCATCGAGATTGGTGTTTGCGTTGAGCATAGACATGATTGGATTATGTCTATCGCAATACGTTTATTCATTTAAGGAGAATAATGGTTACTCTGTTTATTTGAATAATACCTTCAATGGTCTTGCACCTAAAATGAATGTTTTTTGAATCTCGATCGTAGTGATACACATGTTCATGCCAAAAGATATAAGATAGTAATGATAGTACCACCTACTTGTGGCACTGCCACGTAAGTCATATCGGTATAAGACGCGTGAACAAGCTCCATGTTGATGGATCTTTGGGCTCACTCGTTTTGAAAAGTTTGATACATGCGAACCATGTCTATTGGTGTATATGCATGAAGAAACTCAACGCAAATGGACCGTTTGGACTCACTTGATTTTGAATCACTTGAGACATGCAAATCATACCACATTGGCAAGATGACTGAAAGCCTCGTTTTCAGTAAAATGGAACTAGAAAGCAACTTGTTGGAAGTAATACATTTTGATGTGTGCAGTCCAATGAGTGCTGAGGCGCGTAGTGGATATCGTTATGTTCTTACTTCACAGATGATTTGAGTAGATGTTGAGTACATTTACTTGATGAATCACGAGTCTGAATTATTGAAAGGTTCAAGTAATTTCAGGGTGAAGTTGAAAGATCGTCGTGACAAGAGGATAAAATATCTATGATATGATCATAGAGATGAATATCTGAATTACGAGTTTGGCACAGAATTAAGACATTGTGGAAATTGTTTCACAACTAATACAGCCTGGAACACCATAGTGTGATGGTGTGTCCGAACATCATAACTGCACCCTATTGGATATGATGCATACCATGATGTCTCTTATCGAATTACCACGATAGTTTATGGGTTAGGCATTAGAGACAACCACATTCACTTTAAATAGGGCACCACGTAATTCCGATGAGATGACACCGTATGAACTATGGTTTAGAGAAACCTAAGCTGTCATTTCTTAAAAGTTTGGGGCTGCGACGCTTATGTGAAAAAGTTTCAGGCCGATAAGCTCGAACCCAAAGCGGATAAATACATCTTCATAGGACACCCAAAACAGTTGGGTATACCTCCTGTCTCAGATTCGAAAGCAATAAGGGATTGTTTCTAGAATCGGGTCCTTTCTCGAGGAAAAGTTTCTCTCGAAAGAATTGAGTGGGAGGATGGTGGAGACTTGATGAGGTTATTGAACCGTCACTTCAACTAGTGTATAGCAGGGCACAAAGAGTTGTTCCTGTGGCACCTACACCAATTGAAGTGGAAGCTTATGATATTGATCATGAGACTTCGGATCAAGTCACTCCCAAACCTCGTGGGATGACAAGGATGCATACTACTTCAGAGTGGTACGTAATCCTGTCTTGGAAGTCATGTTGCTAGACAACAATGAACCTACGAGCTATGGAGAAGCGATAGTGGGCCCGGATTCCAAAATGGCTCGAGGCCATATAATCCGAGAGAGGATCCATATATGAAAACAAAATGTAGACTTTGGAAGAACTACTTGATGGTCGTAAGGCTGTTAGGTACATATGGATTTTAAAAGGAAGACGGACAATGATGGTAAGTATCACCATTAAGAAAGCTCGACTTGTCGTTAAGATGTTTTTCGACAAGTTCAAGGAGTTGACTACGATGAGACTTTCTCACTCGTAGCGATACTAAGAGTCTGTTGGAATTATATTAGCGATTACTGCATTATTTATGAAATCTTGCAGATAGGATGTCAAAACATTGTTTCCTCAACGATTTTCTTGAGGAAAGGTTGTATGTGATACAACCGGAAGGTTTTGTCAATCCTGAAAGATGCTAATAAGTATGCAAAGCTCCAGCAATCCTTCTAAGGACCGGAGTAAGCATCTCGGAGTTGGAATGTATGCTTTGATGAGATGATCAAAGATTTTGGGTGTATACAAAGTTTATGAGAAACTTGTATTTCCAAAGAAGTGAGTGGGAGCACTATAGAATTTCTGATGAATATATGTTGTTGACATATTGTTGATCAGAAATGACGTAGAATTTCTGGAAAGCATATAGGGTTATTTGGAAAGTGTTTTTCAATGGAAAGCCTGGATTAAGCTACTTGAACATTGAGCATCAAGATCTATAAGGATAGATCAAAATGCTTAATGGTACTTTCAAATGAGCACATACCTTGACATGATCTTGAAGGTGTTCAAGATGGATCAGTCAAAGAAGGAGTTCTTGCCTGAGTTGTAAGGTATGAAGTTAAGACTTAAAGCTCGACCACGGTAGAAGAAAGAGGAAGGACGAAGGTCGTCCCCTATGCTTTTGTCATAGGCTCTATACGGTATGCCATGCTGAGTACCGCACCTGATGTGTGCCTTGCCACATATCTGGCAAGAGGGTACAAAGGTAATCTAGGAGTAGATCACCAGATAGCGGTCTAAATTATCCTTAGAGGAATAAGGATATGTTTCTCGGTTATGGAGGTGATAAAGAGTTCGACGTAAAGAGTTACGTCGATGCAAGCTTAACACCTATCTGGATAGCTCTGAGTAGAGATACCGGATACGTATAATGGAGCAACAATTTAGAATATCTCCAAGTAGAACAGTTATTTGAAATGGCTCCAAATGTAGCGTAGTAGTTGCATCTACAAGATGACATAGAAATTTGCGAAGTACATAAGGATCTGAATGTTGCAGACCCGTTGACTGAAACCTCTCTCACAAGCATAACATGATCAAACCCAGAACTCTTTGGGTGTTAGTCACATGGGGATGTGACCTTGAGTGTTAATCACATATCGATGTGAACTGGATTATTGACTCTAGTGCAAGTGGGAGACTGTTGGAAATATGCCCTAGAGGCAATAATAAATTGGTTATTATTATATTTCCTTGTTCATGATAATCGTTTATTATCCATGCTAGAATTGTATTGATAGGAAACTCAAATACATGTGTGGATACATAGACAACACCATGTCCCTAGTAAGCCTCTAGTTGACTAGCTCGTTGATCAATAGATGGTTACGGTTTCCTGGCCATGGACATTGGATGTCGTTGATAACGGGATCACATCATTAGGAGAATGATGTGATGGACAAGACCCAATCCTAAGCCTAGCACAAGATCATGTAGTTCGTATGCTAAAGCTTTTCTAATGTCAAGTATCATTTCCTTAGACCATGAGATTGTGCAACTCCCGGATACCGTAGGAGTGCTTTGGGTGTGCCAAATGTCACAACGTAACTGGGTGGCTATAAAGGTACACTACAGGTATCTTCGAAAGTGTCTGTTGGGTTGGCAAGAATCGAGACTGGGATTTGTCACTCCGTGTAAACGGAGAGGTATCTCTGGGCCCACTCGGTAGGACATCATCATAATGTGCACAATGTGACCAAGGAGTTGATCACGGGATGATGTGTTACGGAACGAGTAAAGAGACTTGCCAGTAACGAGATTGAACAAGGTATCGGGATACCGACGATCGAATCTCGGGCAAGTATCGTACCGCTAGAGAAAGGGAATTGTATACGGGATTGATTAAGTCCTTGACATCGTGGTTCATCCGATGAGATCATCGTGGAACATGTGGGAGCCAACATGGGTATCCAGATCCCGCTGTTAGTTATTGACCGGAGAGTTATCTCGGTCATGTCTGCATGGTTCCGAACCCGTAGGGTCTACACACTTAAGGTTCGATGATGCTAGGGTTATAGGGAAAGTATGTACGCGGTTACCGAATGTTGTTCGGAGTCCCGGATGAGATCCCGGATGTCACGAGGAGTTCCGGAATGGTCCGGAGGTAAAGATTGATATATAGGAAGTATGTTTTTGGCCACCGGAAGTGTTCCGGGCATCACCGGTAGTGTACCGGGACCACCGGAGGGGTCCGGGGATCCACCAGGTGGGGCCACCAGCCCCGGAGGCCTACATGGGCCAATAGTGGGAAGCGACCAGCCCCTAGGTGGGATGGGGCGCCTCCCACCAAGGCCCAAGGCGCCTCCAAGAGGGGAAGGGGGCAAACCCTAGGGCAGATGGGCCCTAAGGCCCACCCTAGGTGCGCCTCCCCCTCTCCCCCTTGTGGCCGCCTCCCAGATGGGATCTAGGGGCTGCCGCCACCCCTAGGGAGGGAACCCTAGGTGGGGGCGCAGCCCCTCCCCTCCCCCTATATATACTTGAGGTATGGGGGCTGCCCAACACACGATTTGCTCTCCCTGTTGGCGCAGCCCTACCCCCCTCCCTCCTCGTCTCTCGTAGTGCTTGGTGAAGCCCTGCCGGAGTCCCGCGCTCCTCCACCACCACCACGCCGTCGTGCTGCTGCTGGATGGAGTCTTCCCCAACCTCTCCTTCTCCCCTTGCTGGATCAAGGCGTAGGAGACGTCACCGGGCTGTACGTGTGTTGAACACGGAGGTGCTGTCCTTTCGGCACTAGGATCATCGGTGATTTGGATCACGACGAGTACGACTCCATCAACCCGTTCACTTGAACGCTTCCGCTTAGCGATCTACAAGGGTATGTAAATGCACTCTCCTTCCCCTCGTTGCTAGATTACTCCATAGATTGATCTTGGTGATGCGTAGAAAATTTTGAATTTCTACTACGTTCCCCAACACATATTGGTTCCCACATATACTACGAAGATCTTTATCGGTCGTACCTAATGACAACATACGTTATTCCCTTTGTCATCGGTATGTTACTTACCCGAGATTCGATCGTCGGTATCTTCATACCTAGTTCAATCTCGTTACCGGCAAGTCTCTTTACTCGTTCCATAATACATCATCCCGTAACTAACTCATTTAGTCACATTGCTTGCAAGGCTTATATTGATGTGCATTACCGAGAAGGCCCAGAGATACCTCTCCGATATTCGGAGTGACAAATCCCAATCTCGATCTATGCCAACCCAACAAACACCTTCAGAGATACCTGTAGAGCATCTTTATAATCACCCAGTTACATTGTGATGTTTGATAGCACACAAGGTATTTCTCCGATATCCGGGAGTTGCATAATCTCATAGTCGAAGGAATATGTATTTGACATGAAGAAAGCAATAGCAATAAAACTGAACGATCAATATGCTAAGCTAACGGATGGGTCATGTCCATCACATCATTCTCCTAATGATGTGATCCCATTATCAAATGACAACTCATGTCCATGGTTAGGAATCCTTAACCATATTTGACCAATGAGCTAGTCAAGTAGAGGCTCACTAGGGACACAGTGTTTTGCCTATGTATTCACACATGTATCAAGGTTTCCGGCCGATACAATTCTAGCATGAATAATAAACATTTCTTGATATAAGGAAATATAAAATAAAAACTTTATTATTGCCTCTAGGGCATATTTCCTTCAGAACTCTGACAAATATCTTTGGGGTTTAGCACAAGAAGTCTCAAATCCCTCTCTCTCAAATCCCACCAAAAGCAACTAATGCTATGGAGGGATGGGAGAGGAGAGGAAAAATGGAGGAGGTCAACAAATGAACCCTAGATCCATGGAATAGTTTTCCCCAAAATGGATTGGAGTTTTGAGGCTTGGGGAGGAGGATAGAGATCAAAAGAATGGGGAAATCTCATATCCAAAAGCACTACCTCGTTGGGGAAGAAGGGTTCCTTATATAGTGCCCCACCAAATCTGCCTGTTCTGCTCAGAAAAATACAGCCCGCAACTTCTGGGAATGCCTGGAACTTCTGGCCCCCAGAACCTCCGGAAGGCCCGGAACTTTCGGGCTCCCTTCGGCCAGATGTATGGAAACTTTCGGTTTAGCCTGGAACTTCCAGCCCCCGGAACTTCCGTCCCCACAAAAAACAGCCAGCATACCGAAAGTAAAACATGCATAACTTTTTCATACGAACTCCGATTTTGATGATCTTGGGCTTGTTTTCTAGCTATTGAAAAGCTCCAGGTCCTCACATAGATGACTAACTAATATCAAACAAAATGGATGATGGAGTCAATGCAAAGGTTTGAGCATAGAATTTGTGGAACCCTTTTTGGCTTGGGATTTTACTTTGGAATGTATGGTAGGAGTGGAATTGTGTATAGAAGATGTTGACTTGAGAAAATCTATCACGAACCCCTTTGATACACTCTTAATAGTACGAGATCCCTATAACTCAAGAAACATAAAAGGGCTACACTAGATAGCTCCTAGGAATTCATTCTTGGGTATATACCTTTTGTGATGGTCGTTGATCAATGCAACTACAACCAAATAAACTAATCCCTTTGACTAGAGCATTCCACTTGAGCTTAATGTTGACATTTATTCTTGGCTGAAAATGGAAGCATAAGCTTGATCATATCATTTGATGAAGACTTCAAATAGCTCCCCCATAAGCCATGCGGGGAGAACTTAATTGTATCCCATCTTCATATGTCCATCATGTGATCATCCACAAGCTTCAAGCATGTAATACTTCAGGATGCTTATCTTGAAATTTCCCTTGTTAAGCATGATCGCCATTACTTGATGTCATCCTCTCATGGATAATTGGAATCTTCATCTTGATGCAAGCCCATGAGAGTCACCTAACTCACATAGATATAGAAAAACACATAGTATGGGTTAGTACACATAATGTAATTGACCATTCCGTACCATACCACAAAAACCCATGTAGTACATTATTTGTGCTTGTGTGTTGACCATATTTGAATTCAATCTTCGATCTTCATCTAGGTCACATTTATCTTTGCTCCATGATTAATCTTGATGTCTTGAAGGTCATATTGAACTCTTAAGAGGTACAATGAATTCTTCACTTGAATTACTTGCTTCAAGACATAATCATACATGACTCAACATATGAGAGCATCATGCTTCTAATTTTCAAGCCATATGGGAATTCTTCTCTTTAATCATTCCCTCGAGAACTTGATCTATCGTGATTCAGTCATTGATCTCAATCTCGATGAATGTAGAGGGCATTCATTTCGAAATCATTCAATCTTCTTATTGCATTACCCATGGAACAAACTTTCATGTCTCTTGATGCCTTTGCTTCTTCATAGGAATTGTCATTCATTATCAAGTCACAATGCATATGTTTGTATTGATGGATTACATCCTTCAATTCATCCAATATTCTTCATGCATTGCTAATGGGACTTTCCATCAAATGTATAACTCAATGCAAACATTTGTCCATTAGGATTGTCATCAATTACCAAAACAACACATGGGGACTACGTGCACTTTCAATTGCGACATGTTAAATCCCCATGCAACAATTCATTGGATTAAGAGCCGACGATCACAGGGACCAATATCACAAGCTCCCCGTGTCGATGGGTGACTACATCAGTCATGGCAACTGCACTTAGGATAATAATACGGTCATGTGACTCATACTATACGATGTTGTCATCATGAGTTCGTTGACAAAGACATAAAAATCTAACATAGAAAGGATTCTCCAAAACATTAATCCATGGTTCCTCTTAAGGTGCCAAACTGTGCCAACGGTGAATGTAACTAAAGTCTAAACTCGCCAGCTGCTAGGGCTTTCCTCCATGCGAGTGGTGCAGCTATGGAGCATGCTATATGTGGTTTATTGCATCGTGTGGCAACCGGTGTTCTACACTTTATAGACACATTTCGTCGATACTCTCTTTTTTTGCGGGGTATCTCCTTGATACTCATTGTTGGAATTTTCTAGTAGACTTTTGGCTCAAAGTCCAACTAAAATTTGAAAATTCTCATGGCCCATTCATGCATGGCTCTGTGTGGTGTGAGTGCGACTAATGTTTAATCCCACATTGTTATTTGAGTAGGAGTACCACCATCTTATAAGGTGAGTTCTTCTAACACTTGTATGAGTATGAGAAGAGGAGACATATAAGTGTGCTCCTCCTCCTCTTGCCAGGCCACGCCTCGTCACGATGCGTTGCGTCGGGTTTCAGGAATGAGCCGGGCCGAGGACAAAGCTATGCATATTGTCTATATTTTTGCTGCTTGAGAAAAATTAATGGTTCGTTAATTAATAATTAACGAACGCATTAATTACTCAGCGGTGTTCGATTCTTTTGGATCGTTGGGCTGTTACCGACTTGGACGTGGGTTTACTCCCACGACCTACCCGACCCGAACTATATAAACAGGCAGACGTCCACCCTAACCGCCACACAAGTCTACTTCATCCCTCCTTCCGGCATGCACCGTGATAAGGGACAGCAGGCCTCCGAAACCCCGCAATCAGGTTTTTGGGGAGCACACTCGTGCGAATGCTGGCAGCAACTACTTCCCGAATGACGACTTCTTCCCCAACCTCAGGAAGCTCTTCATCGACGGCATGGGCGACAACATCAACGCCGGCGGTTCTGCTCCCGCTGCGCCATACGTAATTATGTCATGTCTGTTTGAGATCGTGCTAGAATTCCTATTCTAGTTTGTGCCTTAGATTCGATCTATTCATCTACTATGCTAGTCGTATGATTAGTTTAATATCTGTTATTGTCATCATGATTTATTTACTGTTTATTCTGATTAAATCACGTAGTAATTTGTTCGTATATTCAACACTCATTGTTGCCTTGTTGGATGTGTTAGTTCATTGATTGAGTTATCTAAGACTAGGAATAGTTCAGCTGTTCATCATGTAATGTAATTTTGTATTGGGTGTGTCTAGGGCACATCTAGATGTGCTCTAGTTATTGCACATCTAAGTGAGTGAATCAAGCATAAAGAAAAAAGGAAAAAAAAAATATTCACACGAATCTCAATGTAAGATCAATGACATATGACTTAGATGTGCAATACTTATGGCACATCTAGATGTGCTTTAGCAAAACTGTTTTGTATTCCCACGTGGTGTACACGATGAGATATAGAAGGAAGCAAGCTATGTCTGACAAGTTACAAAAATAATTCACTATCATTTTCTGGCAACAACTGGCGTACTGTTTGATAGATGTTTTTTTTTCTTGAGAGGATCGTTTGATAGCTGTTCGCATTTAATAAGTACGAGACTTTCTGCTAGGATTTTTTTTTTGACTGGGAACTGTAGGAGAAATTTCTGCTAGGATTTCTATCAATACTGAGACGCTGATCGACCAGTTTTGTGTCGTGACTCTTCCAATCCAACAAAACAAAAGAGAGTTCTAAAAAAGTTCTCCAAAAAAAAGTGACCAAGCAACAACTTTGGGTAGCAAAAAAGCAAGCACAAAGGAAAGGGTGTGCCCAGGGCACATCTAGATATGCTTTACTTATTGCACATCTAAATGACTCAATCAAAATAGAAAGAAAAAGAAAAAAGAGTGTCCGAAAATGGTTGCAAAAATCTTCATGTAAAATCATTGGCATAGAACTTGGATGTGCAATACTTATGGCACATCTAGATGTGCTTTAGCAAAACTGAATTTAAAACTACATTTTTTGTGGGGGTTGCATTTATTTTTTAAATGATCAGATCTCTTATAAAAGTTCATCGAAAGTACAAAGCATTTCAAATATAATAAAAATTACATCAAGATTCTGAGATCACTAAACGACTACTATTGCCGCCAGAACGAGCTGTCGGCGTGCCGCTGTCGCCGCTCCCCTACCTGAGTCGGCTTGATCTTGTCGATGATAGACATAGGTCTTCTTACATGTGCCCCTAAGCACTAGCGCCCTGGAGCCGTGTTCGTCCCCATTGAATCCTTGTATAGATCTGAAGTATTTGACACCAAAATCTCGTCACACGACGAAAACCCTAACCTTACGTCCCAAGGTGGTGGCAAGAATCTACGCCGGAGCTCCATCGAGTACGTTTAAATGGATATACTCGAGGAGGATCGAAGCACAGAAGAGAAACTCGAAGAAGAAGCTGCCATCCGCCCAGGCGCCACACCTACAAAGACTAAAAAACCCTAATCTGAACTACTAACCAGAGTGAAGGCACCGGGATTCTCCTCTCTGTCACCAGCCGCCAGAGCGGCGGGCATAGGGGAGGCGAATGCACAAGCTCGCCAGTGAAGTCTGGAGGAAATTTTTTGTCCTAACCGCCTAGGGTGAGGGAAGAAAACTGCGGGAAGTTGCATTTAAAACCAGTCTTAATAAGCAAGCAATAAAACAAACAATCGAATTTGAAGACGGGGGCTTCTACCAACAGCCAGGTGGCACCTATTAGTCAGGTGTCTGAATTCTTTTTTTTTCTTTGTGTCAGTAATAATTGTGGACCGTTAAATCTTCAACCAACAGCCGTGATCTTGGACATCGCTCTGCTTCAACCTCTCTTCCGCCCACTATCTGATCCATCATGGGCCAGGCCGCTTGTTGTCGTATCCATCCGCAACCACCACGCCGCCCTCCCATTCTTCTCCGGCTAATCCGCATCAGTAAACCTGCTTTCTCGCCTCCTCCTGGTACTTCGCATCTTGTTGCCGCTCGCTGCGTCATCCTCATCTCCGGCGAGGTCCTGACTCGGTCTCGCCGGAGTCGGCGCTCCTTAATGTGCTCATCACGTTGCCATCGTTTTCGCCCTTGGTGGAATTGACAGGTGCGAGCAGACTTCAGGTGCTTGATGGTTAGCAAATGTTTACAACTTTTTACCACCTGTTAAAGTCTACGTACATGTTGCCTTTCTTTTTGCTGAAGGCCTGTTGTGTGATGTCGCTGTTGACATAGCCAACTTTGACCAACCGTAAGTTTTTTCTTTCTTTCTTTCTTTCTTGTTTTCTGTGCGGGGAGAGCAAGCTGGTAAGTATTCCCTTCATAAAAAAATATAAGAGCGTTTAGACCATTACTTATAGGGAGTACTACGGAGATGCTAATTCGAGCACACAAACATAACCTAATATGGCGCTTCTCCCGGAAGCAAACCGAGGCATTACGTGCCCGTTTGAACAACCCATGCAGACTAAATGCCCTGCAATTAATCGCCAACAGGAAAACCGAAAAGGACGCGGTAAACTGAAGCAAGTGAGTTGTTGCGCGCGACGATCTGGATATTCAGACTGCGAGGCTGTCTGGATCGTGAAACAGAAAAACAGCTCGCCGATCGGTCGATCTAGCCGCACAGCCGAATGATCGGGAGGCCAGTCGGATACGGTACGTACGTGGAGAGCCTCCAATCCAAGCGCCTTGAGCGGTGGTTTAATACGCCGACAGGGACCTGATGACGGCCGTCCGGCGGGGCGGGTCATGGATAAGATCGTGCGTAAACCTTCTCGCCGGCGGCGAGCAGAGCTACCGGAACGTCCGCGTGCATGCTGCCGGATCCAGCACGTGCTCCTTTGCACCGCAGCACTATCGATTCGATCGTGATAGGAATGCTCGTGTGTGTCTCTGCAGAGAGATTAGGATCGTTCTTGGATAATTGTGGACCGCAAGGTCATGCACGGTGCGGCCGTGCGGCTCCGTTTTTCTCCACGTTAGCTGCATCAACCGGCCGGTCGGATGGCGACCGGTGGGCCGTGCAAACTTTTTTTATTCATTTGAATTGCTTATCACATACTCTCTATGTCCTAAAATATAAGAACATTTTTTACACTAGTAGTGTTAAAAATATTGTTATACAGTATTATGGAACGGAGGGAGTAGTACAGTATGTGTCACTTGTGGGTCGTGCAAACTTGAGGAGTACTACGTGACCGGGCGCGCGGCGCGGCGATCGATCCCATCTGTCCACGGGATCGTCGGAGACGCGACGGAGCAAAAAAGCAAGCGTGACACGGAAAGTTCCGGCCCCGATCGGTAAAAAACCGAGTCTCGACCGACCGCATGGCTCTGTTTCTCCCGTGTAGTTGAGCCAATGTGGACCGGACCAGTCGGGCCACGCGCCAACCGACGCTTCCTGTCGAGTCGACCGCTCGGTTCGTGGCTCGTTGTGGCAAACTCCCGCGACAGGAGAATGGACCTTGCTACGGATAAGTTTCTCTGCCTGTCAACTGAGCGTTCGGTTTGTCACCTACGAATACGATCGGACATGACCGTAAGGAATTCCCCTTCACCAGTGATTCTCTTTTGCGTATCTTCTTCATCTGGTCAGTAGGATTTTCTTCATCGTATAAAAGAGTTTTCCCTTAACTTACATTAACAGAAGCTACACGGGGAAGTCGACTCTTAGCGAAATCTCCAAAGCGGGCTGTCCGTATATGTTTGGACATAAGTGTTCGGATCATTTTTTTTCATCCAACATGGTCCCTTAAATATCCTCGAACCAATTTGTATGTTTGAATTCTGGTATGCTGGCTGTAAACTTGAAAACGTTCTGTGGGCGTCCGGACATGTGCATGTCTAACCAAAAGCAACCGCACGGCACCTTACTTTCTTCTCCCAGCCGCACACCACACACACAACACACGCATGCATGGACATTTTTGAGGATCGTGTTTGATGGCTACTTTTCCTATCCTGTCCATGGACACACCCCGGACATGTCGCAGTGTTCCTTTTGAGGGCTTGCTTTGCATATGCCCTAAGACAATACCTACTAAAGTGCAAAGACGATGAAAATTTACGGTGATTTTTCTGTAATATAAGAGATCATATAAGCTTCGGGGAAAGACCAGAAGACACAGAGGGAGCATGTTCACAATCTTGGGAAAATAAATTCTTCTCATTCGAAGCATGTTCACATGTTCTATATTGTTATGGTTGTATATATAGTTTAGATTCGTCATCCTCTCCCTAACTCGGGCTTACATTGGACCATATGTGGGAACAGAACTTATCGCACTTGGCCTTATTTCTCTTCAGAAAATGGATACACTCATAAGCTGCTACAATATTATAAGTTATGATCCTCGAGGAACAAAACCAACTGATCAACAGGTATGATATCGGACAAAACCACCTTCAGCTTGTTGGAGAGATCTTTAGAGGCGATTGTGTAAGTAATATTGCACAAAGTAATTGAACGAAACTAGCACGCCTCCTTCGGCCTAGCCACTTTGAGAATGAGCACAATATATGTATGGTTGATAGCTACCGGCGAAGAATCGCCGTAGTAACCTTGCTCCACAAATATTCTAGCGACGCTGGAAAAAATGTGTAGGAAACCCATCTGGCCCAGGGCTCTGGTGGTGAATTAGTCGTCATAATGCTGGTGTTTGATTAATTGAGAGCATCTGCTCTTTAAAATAAAAACAGAAAGAAAGCTTTTTTTTATATCAAACAGAAAGAAAGGTGAAATTACAGTGCACTACTAGTAGTTGGGCTTCCAGCTTTACTCTAAGAGCCCAACCCAATCGACGAGCTGCCACACTGGGCCTCGCCCAGAACCACCAGTCGCGTCGGCCGCGCCGTGGAATCACGCTGCCGACGACTTCGACGACGGCGGCAAGCAACCGCGAGCGCGGCCGCCGCGTCCCGGCGCGTCGCTGAATCGGTCAATTCCGCGTCGCCCTCCCACCTACCCATCCCCCAACCGGTGGAAGGGGGGCCATGAAGAAGTCGTTCTGCTTCCGCGGCTCCGCTGCGAAGAGGGCAGGACGGACGCCGATGGCGGACTGGTGCGTCTTCTGCGACATCGCCCGCCGCGCCCCCGCTTCCACCGCCGCTCTCCTCTACTCCGTTCCGTACACCGTCCCCTCACCTTCTCCGATCTGAACTCCGCCACCTGTCGATTTGCTTGCTAAATGTTCGACCTTTTGCTGTTGTGCGCAGGATGACAAGGTCGTCGCGTTCCAGGACATCAATCCGTCCGCGTTCAGGTACTTGCTGGCCGTTGTAGTCTGTTCTTTCAGCGCCGTGTCGCTGTCCTTGGTCTAGATGTGGCATTAGCACACCTCATCGAGGTAGTAGTGCTCTTGTTCATTTCGTCGAACAATTGGCGAGCATCACGAGAATTGGTGTTTAGATTTAGTTCTTCATCTGTCCTGCTAGTGCAAGCTGGTACTCTTGTAGTCTTATACTCTTATAGTTGGAGCTGCTTGATTTGTTTGCTATCTAAGTGTGTGTAAATAATGTTTTCTTTATATTCTGATTGTGTTAAGAAACTGTCGTGTAGTTAGTGTTTATCAGGTCACACAGTTGCTGTTTATCATGTCACGTAATCGGTGTTTCCTTTCAATGTTTGCTACTCACTGCCAGAGCAATTTTTTGACTGCTCTTGTCAATCAGCTGAGAACCTAGTGTGTGCTGATATGTGCCTATGCACAGGTTACTGTTCATTGAGACCAATATTTGTCTGGACACCTATCCGAAACACCGCCTTTCCTAGCAAGTTATCATTCACTTCTTGAGTAGCGTTAGCGTTGTGTTTATTTTAATCTCATGCAAGGTAGTGATATAGATGACATATGGTATACATGTACAATTGCAGTTCTCTGATTAAATTTGTACAACTATAAAAAATATGGCATAGTTTACATTTCATGATCAGTTAGTTGCTGTAATTAATATGTGTGTGGTGGTTAATAACATCTATTCCCTCCGTCCCAAAATAAGTGTCTCAAGCTTAGTACAACCTTGTACTAGAGTTAGTACAAAGTTGAGACACTTATTTTGGGACGGAGGGAGTATCAAACATGTCAAACACGTTTTACATGTACTCAGTGAAAGGGATAACAGGCGATGTTGAGCTCTTTTTGCTGTCTGCCTCTTTGATAAGCCCTTGATATGCCAGAGTGCTTATCCCTTGATTTTACTCTTAGCAGCAATATGAGTTCAGTTCTTCTATTGACCACCACAAGATCCATCATTTATGATCAGCTTGTGCATAGCATTTCTTTTATCTTGAAGATCTGTGTTCGAGTATTCTCGTTGTGCAACGTTTGCAGGCACTATCTTGTCATACCCATCGAGCATATACCAACTGTAAAAAATCTCCAAAGAACCAACGAAGATCACCAGTTAGGTGTGTGCTCATAGCTTCTTGCTTCATGTAACACTGGCTTGCTACTACATGTCATTTTGTTCGACCATGGATGCTTGGTGAACTATAACATTTTTCTCCTTTGCAGTTAGTCACATGGTGAAGGTGGGAAAAGATTTACTCAGTCGAGATGCTCCCAAATCTGAGGAACATAGGTATTGCTAAAAACAAAAGAAATACATTTGTTCTGGCATGGTGTAGATCAGCTTGAAAGCAGTATCATATGTTGTTAACAATTATACTTTTCTGTTATTACTTGTAGATTTGGTTTTCATCAGCCACCATTTAATAGTATTGATCACCTCCATCTTCACTGCCTGGCACTGCCATTTATACCCAGGTACTGAAGTTAATTAATATCATGCCCTTGTTTATTTAAATATGGCATGTTTTCCCATATAAATTTCTTTTTGCGCTCATCTCAAATTATTCATACTCTTCATCTTAACAGTTGGAGGCAAGTAAAATATACACCATTGGGTCCCTTAGGGGGCTTTATTGATGCTGAGAAGGTATTGGAAAAAATAAAACCAGAAACAGAAGTGTACAGTTAATAAAAGTATTTAAGACTGGTACTGGCTATTCCTGATTATTAACGTTCTTCTACTTTTTTGCTTGTAATATCATTTGTATGTGGTTTGTATCCCTATTACTATTCTTGGATCGCTATAAATTCGAAAGACTTTGTCTGAAATGCTATACTTCATATCTTCATCCTGAAATCCATGGAAGTTCAACTCCAACCACTCTTTTTTAGATTTCCTTTCATTCATTGGTCATGTACTGGAAACTTGAATATGGGGAGCAGCAGTGCTGCACAACTTACAGATCTACACTAGCATGGTCCGAAGAAGATTCGCAAACATTGTATTCTCATCTTGTTAGCAGCGATAGCTTACGAAGTGATCTTGGTAGGGCTGTCTGTAGGAGGATCACTACCAAATCAGAGGGGTCGTCAATTTTGGCCCACTAATAATGGCCCACCTGTTCATTATTACCTAATCAGATGGCACTGTCAACCATTCTCACAAAAAATAGATGACACTGTCATGCAAAGACATTCACACACTTTTGCTACATAATAATCATTGCCTTTCAATTGATTGCAGTAAAATTTGATTTACAAAGGCACGAGCACGATCATAAACTACTGATTAACCCAACACCACATGGGGCGCCATTGTTGGGTGTTTTCTTGTACGTATACCAATGTATTATGTATGTTTGTATGTACACCATATATGAGGTCTAGCTAGGAACCTCTGGAGCATTTGGTACAGGCGTACAGCTCCCATGTACTGCAGTGCAGCGGATCAGGCGCTGTGCCCTCGAACCAGCGGGCTCCACTTCCCCATGTCGTAATCGTCGCAAGCGCTGATGCTTGCCTCCTTCATCTCGGCCTCGGAGACGCCATTGTTGCATATGTTGGCGAACGCCCTCATGTGCTTCATGCCATACTGAGTGAGTGATCCGCACTGAGACTCGAAAATTCGCACCTGGCAGTTGGCATCAGTACAGACTACAGAGTAAGTTCAACCGGAAGCAGAAAGAGTCCAGGGTGTTGCATATTTATGTGATTTTAAATATGGAAATGTTACACTCACCATCGTCTTCAGACAATCCCAATCGTCGACCAATGGCTGGCCAGAGCCTCTAGCAGCGTCAAGCACTGAAGGACCCTTTTCGAATCCAAAGACAAGCTTCCCGATGAAATCGATACTGCTGTCGAGATGCTTCCTGTGTAGCACAGTTTCTTTGATCTCCGTGAGAGCCCTCTGCTTCTCCTCTGATCCACCATTTAACTGCTCATACTGAAAGCGAGAAGATACATCATTAGTTAGCAGACAAATTTGGAAAAACAAAGCACGGGCCACAAAAATTGACAAGAAATACGAGCTTAAGCTGAAATAACTGGAACTTTACCTTCTTCCACATGAAAAGAATGTCGGCATCTCTTTGATTGATTGCACCCTTGAGGCTGGGCAAACGCTGCCTGAAATAACTGGAGTATGACTTTGCAGGATCGAAACCTTGATAGAGGAAAAGCATGTCACCCTTGAATGTCTTGTCACCATACTCCATGACATGAGAGCCAATACTGGACTCGTTTGGGGGTGCCGTTCTCGCTTTAACCACCTCGTACTGCTGCTTGATGCTTTCCTTCTTCAGATTGTGAGTTTCACTGCAAGTTAAGCAGGATCCGACCCGATGATTCAGAATAGAAAGCGAACCTCATGATTGTACTCCTAGATAACAGATACAAACTTGAAGTAATGTAGTACATGTATTACAGCTGCTGCTTATTACGTACCTGTCTTCCATCCAAGACACACTGTATGCGTCACCTAAACAGGTCTTGTATTCAGAAGGAGGTGGTACTTCCATCCCAGGGCAGTATGCTGCCCAGCTACTTTCTTCCGCATTTGCTGCTGTTGTAACATAAATATTGTGATCTTGTGGCATTAAACCCTCAAAGATGCTGCCACTCTCACACGCTTCAACATATATGATCTGCCAAAATTGTGGTAGTTCTCATTAGAGATGAGACTCAAAGCATACATGCTGTTTCAGATTCAAAAACAATAGAGATCTCAAGACAATAATCTTTATTAAGGGGAAAAGGGAAAGAAAGGATGCATACCATTTTCGAATAGCTTTTGGAAGCATGCTTTTGCCGTAACACTTTGATGAAGTCGCCAGCATAAACAAACGGCACGTTGGGCATACCTACATAAAAACTTGATAAGTTTAGCTAAGTTTGTACTAGAAAACAAATCAGCTGAAGTACAAGGTTTATGTGGGAGTATATATGCATGTACCAAGTGAACCAGCACCCCCATGATCCGTGTAGTAGATGAAGATGTGATCATTCGGTTTGCTGTTTATCACCTTCCTACTCCCTCCGGTGACCGCAGTTTTGTTCCCCAAGAGAACCGCATACAAGTTTTTAGCAGTGACGTGCTCACCGGTGTAATCCTGTAATAAAGATGATCATCAGTCATTGTAGGAAACTAGGTATACAACGCTATGCATTCTTTACATCAAAGCAACACTCTTGTTTGAATTAAAGGTAATATTAATAATACCTTGGGAACACCATGGTAAACATCTTTGCCTTTAGGATGGTTGATGACGACCCCACGCCTTGGGTTTTCAGGGCTGTTGGCGATATCGTCGTACATAAAAACCACTATGTTCTCATCCTTGAGTCCTCCCTTCTTCAGGATCTGGTACGCGTGACATACATCGGCCTGTACGTCGTCGTCGTGCATCAACAGCACCACAAATAATCGTTGAGCAAGCACACGCTATCAGAATTTTCATATAGTGAATGAATGATATACGAGCTGCATTAGTGTCTTAGTGAGGACCCTCGTCTCACCTGGTGCCGGTAGTTCTCGTAGCCGGAGGAGCCCGCAACGAGCACGGCCCACTTCGTCACCCTTTCCTCTGGCGCTGACGCGGCAGGGCCAGGCGCAGGGGCAGGGGCATGCCCGTTCTCCGTCGGCAGCCGGATCAGCGGCTCCGAGTCCCCATCCGCGGCCACCGCCAGCAGCAGAAGCGGGAGGAGTCCACAAACCCACCACGCGGCCATCGCCACCCTCGAGTTCATCATGTGCGTGTGCTAGAGCCTAGAGAGGAAGAGAAGGCAGCGAGTGAAGTGTGATCGTTCCTGTGGGGGATGGCGCCGCATTTTATAGCCGCGGCGGCTGCGTGCAGGGAGGGAGTGAAGTGTGATCGTCGCCTGGCAGTTCTCGCTCGGGCAGGCGCGCAGGCGCAGCGCCTCCGTATCCGTAGTGGGGTTTGCGTGGCGTACTGGCGTGCACAGTTTCCCATTTTTGGCTTCGAAATGCCCGCCTAAACTTGCTACAGTGCCGTGATTTAGGCCGTGGCCAAGCACGACGGTCGCACTCGGCGCCGGCGGTGGCGGTTAGCGCCATGAATTAGCCGGCGACACAGCTCCGTGGTTTGCGCAGCCTCCCAGCTCCATCCATCGCACGGAAGGGGAAAGGAGAGGTACGGACGCCTCGCCGGTGACCTTCCCACGGTGCTGCCTCCTCCCAGCTTCCTGCAAAAAACGGCTACCGGACAGTGTGCCTGTTCCGGTGGCGAAAGCCGGGAAGCAAAAAACTCACGCAAGCGCACGATGGGAACCGACTTTTTTTTAGGAGAAAATAGAATGCGCGACGACCTGAGAGGGACAGCGTATGCGCTTCTGCGCTGCAGCTGAAAACGTGAAGGACTCAGCTTAGTCCAGATCCTTATCACTAGCAACTGAAAAATGCAAGTAAACCAAAATGATTATTACTAAATAATAAACCAAAATGTACATTAAGTTTTTTAATAGAAATATCGGACATTTGAGGAAATTTTCCGGTGTTAGTTTTTTTATGATTAAATTATATACTCCAAGGATTTTTTTTTTACGATTCGTTCGCAATTTGTTTTATAAGGCACCTTTTCCAGATCATTCTTTTAACTACAAAGTTAGAGAAACTTTTCCTTCTACTCATATCCCTTGCTAAGAATACTTTTGGTTCCGTGATGCAATCAAAGGAGCATTGATGAAGAGAAAATCGTTGCTGGATGTCAATTGGTGTGATACTGCCGTCATGCGCACTATTGCTAGTACACTTCTTCGAATCTGGTGAATCAATGTTGTCTCAAATGTGAAGCAAGCTGAATATTTCTGAGAACTAGGAGGATGAAGTCGTGTGGTAGCATAAAGGCGACGATGCCCCGCCCATTGCCATCGAAGGTCGTATTGTGGGTTGTCTCGTTCGCCACCCTTCTCCATTGCTCCCACTCCCTTCCATCTTGGGGGTGCTACACGTCTCGTCGGGTGGACATCGTGTGCTCTGTTCAGACCGCTTTGCCGGATCTTGCGCAGGTGGTGCTCCACGTGACGAACCCAAATGTTGCTTCGAGGTGGGAGCAGGGCCGGCCCTAATATTCTGGAGGCCCTTGTGCGAGCCCTGCAAAATGGGCCCAATGGCTATAGTAGAGAATTTTTTTACTTCCATGATTATATTATATGTTATTATTTTCTCCTCCAAAAAATGTTGTTATCCTCTAACACTACGAGCATATAACTTCTCAGGAATCTCAGCAGTAGCATTTGTCGAAATTATGAACATCTAACTCTTCTCAGTAGTGACATATGTTAAAATGAATTTATGCAGACCACCCTTTTTGAGTTTCAATTAACTGATCTACATTTTGTTTTTCTCCTTACAACCGGATAAATGCATTTTAGGCAACATTCTTGTAACAAAAAAAGAAAAAAAACACCTGATTTCTTGAGTCCTTATTCAAGCAATGCTTCAAGCAATCAACATATCTCCTGCCAGGCAGCCTGCAAGAGTCGTACATAATGAGAGAAAGTTAATCATCACTTCACATAACAGAAATACGTAGACAAGCGTCAAAGTATTTGCTAAAAAAATCTCTTGAATGACTTACGTGCAGTCTAAAACTAAGAAACTTCATGGTTTGGCCCCTCGCCTCGCAATGGCCCCAACGGCCACGGCCAGCTTCTCACCGGTCGCTGGAACACGCTGCGGCCTGCGCTGCCCTCAACGCCTCGAGCATCGGGGTGGTGTGTGGCTGGTTCGCCGCGTTAGTCCTTGCCGATGCCCATCGAGGCTTTGTCGCCACAGAGTACTTAAAAGATGGAAGAACCAGGTTGAGGAACCCATCAAATGATGAAGGACTAATAATACAACGAAACAATCCATTGGCTAGCATCGTTTGTAGCGCCGGCCTTTGGGAACTTGGGTCAATTAATTGGGGAAAACTTGAACTATTGAAGAAAGGAGACTGGGAGAAGAAACAAGAGGAGGTGACGGCGGCGTTCTCGGGAAGAGCAACGTGCGCGTAATAGAATGGCTGGGCCTGCTGCCATCGCTGCTTCTTCTTTTTTCCTTCTACATCCTGTAGTACACATACATTACAGGATATGCCCCCCTGCTCGGGCTGGGCCCTAGGCGGTCGCACTCTTCGCCATGGCCCAGGGCCGGCCCTGGGTGGGAGTCTAGGGGTGTGGCCCAAAGATCAACCATCTTCGATAGTGAGGTTCAGGTACAATTTTCGGGAATGAGCCGGCAACTTATGACAGATGAAAAAATAACAAGAAGAAGGAAAAAAAGAACAGAAAAAAACAGCCCAAAAAGGAACTTGAACCCGCAGTCCAACATGAACTATAGTTCATGCAAAGTGAAAACCTGAAGCCAAATATAGAATGAAAATGGAAAATAGAACCCCTAGACACACACGGGGAGAACGAGGAATGTCGCAACGCCCGTGCAAGTGTGACCACTCTAACTATTTTAAGCGCCCGTTATAGCCTAATCCATGAAGCCCCCCCTCCCCCCCCCCCCCCCCCGAGGCCACGGCCAGCTTCTCACCGGTCGCTGGAACATGCTGCGGCCTGCGCCGCCCTCAACGCCTCGAGCATCGGGGTGGTGTGTGGCTGGTTCGCCGCGTTCGTCCTCGCCGATGCCCATCGAGGCTTTGTCGCCACAGAGTACTTAAAAGATGGAAGAACCAGGTTGAGGAACCCATCAAATGATGAAGGACTAATAATACAACGAAACAATCCATTGGCAAGCATCATTTGTAGCGCCGGCCTTTGGGAACTTGGGTCAATTAATTGGGGAAAAGTTGAACTATTGAAGAAAGGAGACTAGGAGAAAAAACGAGAGGAGGTGACGGCGGCGTTCTCGGGAAGAGCAACGTGCGCGTAACAGAATGGTTGGGCCTGCTGCCATCGCTGCTTCTTCTTTTTTCCTTCTACATCCTGTAGTACACATACATTACAGGATATGGCCCCCTGCTCGGGCTGGGCCCTAGGCGGTCGCACTCTTCGCCATGGCCCAGGGCCGGCCCTGGGTGGGAGTCTAGGGGTGTGGCCCAAAGATCAACCATCTTCGATGGTGAGGTTCAGGTACAATTTTCGGGAATGAGCCGGCAACTTATGACAGATGAAAAAATAACAAGAAGAAGGAAAAAAGAACAGAAAAAAAACAGCCCAAAAAAGAACTTGAACCCGCAGTCCAACATGAACTATAGTTCATGCAAAGTGAAAACCTGAAGCCAAATATAGAATGAAAATGGAAAATAGAACCCCTAGACACACACGGGGAGAACGAGGAATGTCGCAACGCCCGTGCAAGTGTGACCACTCTAACTATTTTAAGCGCCCGTTATAGCCTAATCCATGAAGCCCCCCCCCCCCCCCCCCCGAGGCCACGGCCAGCTTCTCACCGGTCGCTGGAACACGCTGCGGCCTGCGCCGCCCTCAACACCTCGAGCATCGGGGTGGTGTGTGGCTGGTTCGCCGCGTTAGTCCTCGCCGATGCCCATCGAGGCTTTGTCGCCACAGAGTACTTAAAAGATGGAAGAACCAGGTTGAGAAACCCATCAAATGATGAAGGACGAATAATACAACGAAACAATCCATTGGCTAGCATCGTTTGTAGCGCCGGCCTTTGGGAACTTGGGTCAATTAATTGGGGAAAAGTTGAACTATTGAAGAAAGGAGACTGGGAGAAGAAACGAGAGGAGGTGACGGCGGCGTTCTCGGGAAGAGCAACGTGCGCGTAACAGAATGGCTGGGCCTGCTACCATCGCTGCTTCTTCTTTTTTCCTTCTACATCCTGTAGTACACATACATTACAGGATATGGCCCCCTGCTCGGGCTGGGCCCTAGGCGGTCGCACTCTTCGCCATGGCCCAGGGCCGGCCCTGGGTGGGAGTCTAGGGGTGTGGCCCAAAGATCAACCATCTTCGATGGTGAGGTTCAAGTACAATTTTTGGGAATGAGCCGGCAACTTATGACAGATGAAAAAATAACAAGAAGAAGGAAAAATAGAACAGAAAAAAACAGCCCAAAAAAGAACTTGAACCCGCAGTCCAACATGAACTATAGTTCATGCAAAGTGAAAACCAAAGCCAAATATAGAATGAAAATGGAAAATAGAACCCCTAGACACACACGGGGAGAACGAGGAATGTCGCAAAGCCCGTGCAAGTGTGACCACTCTAACTATTTTAAGCGCCCGTTATAGCCTAATCCATGAAGCCCCCCCCCCCCCCCCCCCGAGGCCACGGCCAGCTTCTCACCGGTCGCTGGAACACGCTGCGGCCTGCGCTGCCCTCAACGCCTCGAGCATCGGGGTGGTGTGTGGCTGGTTCGCCGCGTTAGTCCTCGCTGATGCCCATCAAGGCTTTGTCGCCACAGAGTACTTAAAAGATGGAAGAACCAGGTTGAGGAACCCATCAAATGATGAAGGACTAATAATACAACGAAACAATCCATTGGCTAGCATCGTTTGTAGCGCCGACCTTTGGGAACTTGGGTCAATTAATTGGGGAAAAGTTGAACTATTGAAGAAAGGAGACTCGGAGAAGAAACGAGAGGAGGTGATGGCGGCGTTCTCGGGAAGAGCAACGTGCGTGTAACAGAATGGTTGGGCCTGCTGCCATCACTGCTTCTTCTTTTTTCCTTCTACATCCTGTAGTACACATACATTACAGGATATGGCCCCCTGCTCGGGCTGGGCCCTAGGCGGTCGCACTCTTCGCCATGGCCCAGGGCCGGCCCTGGGTGGGAGTCTAGGGGTGTGGCCCAAAGATCAACCATCTTCGATGGTGAGGTTCAGGTACAATTTTCGGGAATGAGCCGGCAACTTATGACAGATGAAAAAATAACAAGAAGAAGGAAAAAAAGAACAGAAAAAAAACAGCCCAAAAAAGAACTTGAACCCGCAGTCCAACATGAACTATAGTTCATGCAAAGTGAAAACCTGAAGCCAAATATAGAATGAAAATGGAAAATAGAACCCCTAGACACACACGGGGAGAACGAGGAATGTCGCAACGCCCGTGCAAGTGTGACCACTCTAACTATTTTAAGTGCCCGTTATAGCCTAATCCATGAAGCCCCCCCCCCCCTAGACACACACGGGGAGAACGAGGAATGTCGCAACGCCCGTGCAAGTGTGACCACTCTAACTATTTTAAGCGCCCGTTATAGCCTAATCCGAAGCCCCCGGAGAACGAGGAATGTCGCAACGCCCGTGCAAGTGTGACCACTCTAACTATTTTAAGCACCCGTTATAGCCTAATCTGAAGCCCCCCCCCCCCACCCACCCACCCACACACACACACACACATTCCTGTTGAATCGGCAAGCCCAGCATTTAGGCATGAGGGCATGTACAACGGTATTTAATCAGCCGTCTATAACGTATGCCATCTCAGATTTTTATTACGTGGAGGAGAGAGAAGAAGGGTGTCGTTAATTATGCAGACGGTCGATATCCCAACCATACCCGTACATGCACAGGTGCAAGTGGAGCCGCTGCACAGGGCCCCTCAAAATCTAGGGCCCCCAATTTTTGTGCAAATACTAAATCCTGATATTATGGCAAGTAGACAATGAACTGCAGGCTCGTGTCTGCAGCAACCTATAAATTGGGGTGTTTTCTACTGCTTGTTCCATTGATCCATCAATCCATCCATCGTCCCCTTAGAAAATCAAGAGGTTGGAATCTTGCTGCTTGGTCGCCGCAGTCCCTGGAGGTGAGCAATCAGAGCGCCTCCGAAAAATCAGAATATAGAGGCTGATGTTCATGATAATGTTGACAACATTAGGTTGAGAATACTAATCCAAGATTTTGTATCAAAAAATTGCTCATAGGATGGCACGCCTTGGCTAAAAGAGTAAAAGATGGACTTGTAGCTCAAAATTGTAAGATTTTCCTTTTTAAGTATGTATAGTTCCTTCAGAAATCTGTACTACCGCAGTGACTAACAAAAATAATGTTTTAATTACCTACTTGACTTTTTTATACATGGGGCCTAAATTATGATTTCGCTCCGGGGCCTCAATTTCCGGGGTACGGCCCTGATCCCAACAATCTCGCTACTTACCGACAGCCTCGTCCCCGTTGTACGCACAGGCGTCGTTAATTTGCGGTTTGAATGCAGCAGTCTGCCCACGTTAATTTGAGGATGGAGGGGTTCGCATGCAGCGGCCTGCCCACGACCGACGTGCTATTGTAGATGATGTTTTTACTGCTATCTATAGATGACGTGGACAATCATTACAGACTGCAAGTGTCTAAACTGATGTACATGCCCTGAGCGGGAAGCTCCCACTATTGGGAAGGATCTTTGGGAAGCTTTCGGTCGGTTTTTCTTTTTTTGGTTTTTTGCATGGTCTTTATTCATTTTTTATTTTTATTTTTTTCCTGTTCCTTTTATTTTCCTTTTATCCAATTCACAGACATTATTTCCCAAATTTATGAACTCTTGTCGACAATATCATGAATTTTTTTTCAAATCACGAAAGACGTTAACTTTTTTCAAATTCATGAACTTTTTCAGAAGCATGAACTTTTTTTAAATCGTGAATTGTTTTGAGTTCATGAATTTTTTTTAATCCAAACTTTTTTAGTCCCATGAAAATTTTCAAATTCGTGAACATTTTTTGAACTCATGATTTTTTTAATTTGTGAACTTTTTTTCAAATCCGTGAATAATTTTTTTGAGTTCCTATTTTTTCTTTAAAAAAACACATTTGTCTTAGAAAGTCAACTGGTCAACGGTGGACCGATCAACCGTGACCTGTCAACTGTGAACTGAGCGACCAGAGAGCCGAAAAAACGATGCATCAACGAGGGAGCGCTCATTTGCTGGTTGAGCCAGCCCATGAGGCGGAGGCGCATGAGGGCCCAACATTAAATAAAGGAAAGTTTGTGGCCCGCTCAAACAAAACCCAACATTAAATAAAGGAAAGTTTGTGGCCCGCTCAAACAAAACCCAACATTAAATAAAGGAAAGCTTGTGGCCCGCTCAAACAAAACATATGTGCTGCCCGCTTGAAAAAGTCACGAAAACAATCTACGAAAAATACGAAATCACTAACTAAGGGCCTGTTCGGAGACTTGCTAGCTTCTCAAAAACTTCTCATATCCAATTTCTAGCCTCACTTCTCACTTCACGTGGAGTGCAGCAAACTGTTCTGGAGCGAGGCAGCTTCTCCCCAGCGCCTGGGTGAGCTGGCAGCCCAACTGGGGCGGTGAAGCCCAGCTTCTTGCCACCTTTGGCCGGCTGGAAGCAGTCCATTTCGGGCCAAACTGCAAACAGGCCAAAAAAAGAGAGAAACGGGCTGGGCGTGGTCGTCCTGGTGCAGCTCCTAGCTTGGGAGCGTCGCTCGGGCGTCAATGGCGTCGGGGTGTAGCTCCTCTGAGACATGGGGGCGCAGCTCTTTGCAGCAGGCGCATCGGACGGCGGCGAAGATGGAATCCGGCGGGAAATAGACTGGGGCGGCCGGATCTGTAGTCACAGGGGGCGATTTGGCCGGCGACGGGGGCTGCCGGGCGTGGCGGCGGGAATGGCGGCGCTAGGGTTGCAGAGGAGAACGAGGGGAAGGGGAGTTGTGAGCGAGGGGGTTTCTGCGGGATGGAGCGAGTTGGAGGTGAGGAGCGAACCGTTTTTCTTGGCGGTGGCAATCCGGCCGTAAATAACTGCAGCTTCCGATTCACAAATACGTGAAGCTGGGAATCGGTCGCTTCAAAAAAATGAACTGCAGCCCATCGTGGCTTCCTGGATTGCAGCTTCGAGAAGCTATTCCGTTCGGCCCTGCTTCGGTCCGAATTTTTCAGAAGTTTAGAGTGGGAGGAGATCAGAACAGGCCCTAAGGAGCCCTCTTTGTAAAGGTCACATCCATCTTTTCAGATGGCGACCTGGGAGTTTTTTTTGTAGATCTGTTTATTCAAAACGTTTTATCTCTTCAATCGGCGTTCAAATCTTGAACCCTTTTCATCGTTGGGTTCCTCGTGTAGAGGTCTTCAAAACTACATCCCATGTTGATAGGTATTGATGAACTTTCTTCACAAAAAATGGACCGGGGTCACTTTTTTTCTTTTTGAAAGAGGTACACTGTGCCTTTTTCGGAAGCAAATCCGTGCCTCCACGAGAAGTAAAATTGTGCTCACACGGAAGAAAAGAAAAAACATATTTTTTTTCCGTTTCTGAGAGGCACGATTTTGGTTCCGAGAAGCATGCTCATGGAAGGAAAAAAAAGAAAACACATTTTTCCCCGTTTTCGAGAGCCACGACTGTGCCTCTCGCGAAAGCAAATCCGTGCCTCCTACGGAAGCAAATCCATGCCTTTCACGGGAAAAAAACACACACGTTTTTTTCCGCTTCCGAGAAGCACGTATGTGTCTCTCATGAAAGCAAATCCGTGGAAACCCCTTTTTTTGTTTCCGAGAGGCATGATTTTGCCTCTCGGGGAAGCAATTAATATTGCATTTTTTCGCGTATTTTTTTTGCAATTTTTGTTTCTCCAAAACCTAAGAAAGACCGCGGAAAGCTGAAAAGCCAAAAAAACCCGAAAAAATCATCTAAAAAGTTGAAACACATGCGAAAAAAAAATAAAATAAAATCGAGGGACCGTCCAGAGCGCGACACGTGGCGGCGACTAAGAGCGTGTGTGGCGTGCTCTCAACTCATCTCAGGTGACCCTTGCGGGGCTCCCGAAGGAGTACTCCTTTGTTTGTTGCTCCCAAATCGTATGATGGATAATTTAGATGTGCAATAACTAAAGAAAACTCCTATACCTCACAAAAAAGAGAACTCTTGTATGAGGCTCACCACGTCAAAATAGCCCCTTTTGGCACAGGGAAAACCCTGCCTTGGATGGCCCATCTCTCTGCACCGTAGTGCTGGGCACTGTAGCCAGAGCGGTGCGGGAGCAGGAAAAGTAGTACTGCCGCTAAAAAAAGGAAAAGTAGCACTATATGCCCCTTTTGTGTTTTTTCCATTCATTTTTAGAAAACATGAAAGAATGTTATAAAATGTGCGAATATTTTTAAATTTTGAACATTTTTAAATTTGTTTTTTGCAAACATTATAATATATTTGAACCATGACCGTTGTTTAAGAATAGGAATTCGTTTTGAAAAACGAGAACATTATTTGTATACTGTGAGTAAATTATGTTTTTTTCTGAATATGTTTTGAATATCTAAAAATATTAAAAATGAATAAACATCAAGTTCCATTTTTTGAAATCTATAATTATTTTGAATATTTTAGTACCTTACAAACAAATCAATGCCTGTGCAAAGAGCGATGCTTCTAATTTGGGTTATAAAGAGGATGCTTAAAAATGTGCGAATGAGCATCTATTTGACGCAGCACACGTCACATATAACATAACCGATAACTAAGCACAATTCCGAAAGAAAAAAAATGCCGGACGCGTAGTACAAGCCACGCGGTCCACGCCGCCACGGCCTCTATCAGCCCCGTCTACATCTACAACCCACTATTCCACCCGCGGTTTACAAAGTGAATCACTCGCTACTCGCCCACCCCGACAAACAACTCGAACAGGCTATCTAGTTCGCCTGCTGCCAGGCTCTGCCCTCGACCACTACTCTCATGACCACCACCTCCAGTGACGGAGAAGCACCATCAAAGACGACTGCGTTCCTATGTTTCTGAAGCTCCCAAAGCACGAGCGTGAAGATGGCCCTTGCTCCTTTGGTTTATGCACTTCTGTCGTGTTCTCGCGACACACCATCCCTTAAGGGTATCTTGAGCCGTAGGTGACCATTCCTGCTTGCCCATGGTCAAGCACAACATTCTCCACACAGTTCTTGTGAACACACAAGTCAACAGAATATGATCGATAGTTTCTTCCTCTTGATCGCAGAAAGGGCAAACATCTTGATGCGGAAGTCCACGTCGAGCAAGGCAGTCGAAGGTCCAACACTTGTTCCGCATAGCTAGCTAGGTGAAGAAAAGGCATTGTAGTGGGGCTCTGGATCTCCACAAATAGTCCACAGTTGACCACTTCCCTGCCGGCAAACTTGACGGTATGGGCGAAGCCAACCGAAAACTGCTCGTTCGTTTCCCACAACCAAATGATGGAGTCAGCCACACTCTCCTCTAACAGAACATCTTGCAGACGTTGCCATATCTTCAAGTACTCCACTAGAGCCGCAAATGCTATGTTGGGGCTAATGTCTCATACCCAGGTACCAAGCGAGACCGCCTCATGAACCGTGCGGGTGGCCTTGGTTCGCTGCGGGATACAAATCCTCTCGATGATTCTTTTTTTCAAAAATACGTCAATGGCGTACCTTAGTTTTACGGCAGCAACGATTTACGATATGTCACTACGAACAGTGTTGGCAGAGGTACTCCACAGTTGTAATTTGGAACTATTCTTTTTCACTTGAATCAGCAAAACGCGAACAGCTGAGAAAACAAAGTACTCACGTATCCGAAATTCCGAATTCACAGTTCGATCGATGCCTTGAATTAATCGTTCTAAATTTAATCATGTAAGATGTGGATGCGTCGCCGGCGTCGGCGTCGCGAGCATGGAGGATTGCGTTGGCGTTATTCCGCCGGCGTGCCGGTTGAGGTACCTCCACAACCTCCACCACCCAGACGCCAGCATCCGCGCCACCAGAGCCTCCGGGTCCGCGCACAGCGCCTCCACCGCAGCCGCGTGACGCCGCACCGCCTGGTCCTCGCCCGTGCCCGTGCCCGCGTACGCCTCCGCTCGCCGCCTGAGCCTCTCGGCCAGCCCCACGAACGTCGCCGCGAACCTCGCGCCCACGCCCTGGCCGGCCCTGGCCGGCCCTGGCCGCCGCGTCTATCGCCTCGGCCCTCGCCGCGTCGGCCTCGGGGACTCCGCCGCCGTCCATCTCCCTGGCCAAGAACTCTTGGAAAGCGGACGCTGCCGAGTCGACGAGTTCCTGCTCGTCCGCCGTCCTCGGCATCGTCCTCAGGTACCCGTCCCGTAGGCGCCGCGCGTCGGCCACCAGCGCGGCCGCCTCCGCGCACCGCGCGCCGCACCATGCGGCCTGGCTACGCAACTCGGACACCAGCGCCTCCTCGCCGGCCCTCCCGTCGAACACGGCCGCGCCGTGCCTGAGGTCCTCCTCGACCTCCACTATCTCGCGGGTGAACGCGGCGGCGGCATCCTCGAAGCCGTCCAACCAGTCCAGCAGCGCCAGCGTGGGGGACTCCCTCGCCGCCTGCAGCTCCGACTGCATGGTCCGGAAGAACTCCTGCAGGTGCGGATCCACTATTCCTTCGTTTACCATGGACCTGATCTCCTCCTCCTCGCTCAAGGGCACGGGAATCTCGATCGCCATCGACCTCCGCCTCGAAATCCTAAAGGCGCGGATCGATCTCTGTCTTCCCTCGGTGGCGTGCGTTACGCGCCTGGTTTGGAAACAAATAATCGATCGATTGCAGATAAGGTCGTGGTGTGTGTTACCCGCCTGATTTAAAAACAAGAGGAATTCATTGCTGACAGGCCGTGGCCTGTGTTACGCGCCCGATTCGAAAACAACTCCAATTGTTTGGTGGACTTTTTACCAGAGCAGTCCGATTGCTTTTTGGACGTGTCGAGTGACCACAACTTGGGCCTCATTTGGTTGCAAAGTGAAAATATTCCAGGGTAGTAATCCCACGAAGGGGACTTTCCATGGTCATAGGAAATCCTCTCGAGATCCCTACGTGAGTTTGGAGACAAGGGGGAGGGGAGGGAATCACGACAGGGAAGTGCCAAAAATTTTTTTGCGGGGAAGGGAAGTGCCAAATTTCTTAGAAAAGAAATGTAGTATTCAAAAACCATGAAAACTAATCCCTTTTTTTGTTTTTTTTTCTTACAGAATCATCATAGCAGTAGGGAAGTAAGTAAATTTCTAATTTCCATCCAAAATTCAGAAATGACAGAACAATTCTGTTATCTCAAGGATAAACCAGGAAATAAGAAACGCACATAATCAGTAAAAAATACTTCAGTCCACATCACACACGCGGACCATAATAACACAACACTGAGGATAAATTCTGGTGTGCTAATCATTGTTTAACATTTTTTTAGACAAAATGCATCAGCCGAGCCCGAGATGGGGCTCGAGCCTAGCCCGACTTTGAATTAACAAAGCCATCAACTGACAGATTACAAGCAAACGCCCTCATGCAAAAGAAAGGACAACACGGCGGTAAGATACATAAAGATGGACAACACCAAACTACTCCTCACACGCTACGGAAACTGAAGATAATCAAAAGAGAACGAAGCCGAAGACACCGAGGACCTTCTCCAAGAATGCTGCACCAAGAACAATACCACACTGGCTCAGAGGAGAGAGGGGTCGACACCAGCGGGGCACATGCTGTCACCATGCACCAAGAACAATATAGTATACAATATCACATTTTAAACTATATATAATCACATATGCATGGTTCTCAATGAAATAGATGCAAATATAATAAGCCAGACTTATTTATGTTCTAATAAATAAAATATTGTTCCATTTGATTCCTAGACGACCACGGCATGAAAGCCATCATTTGGCAAGAAAAGAATGTTACACTGAAACCAGCTTGAAAATAGTCGTCGAAGCTTTTCAATTGTATAAACACTATTCCAATTATATAATATTCAGAATAATACACACTGTCATGTCAGTTTCCTAGGAGTGGCAACATTAAGATCAACACTCAGATGCATATGTCTAATCAGCACAAGATCCATATATACCTCATTAGCCCACATGTGCATAGATGACTATCTAATCAGCACACAACCGGACGCATATTTCCAAGAAAACTGACATATATGGGCAAGTTATTGCAGAATGTAAAAGATATATACCTTATAAAAAAAGTATATCAGCCAGCTATAAGAAAAACACAAAGCTTCAAATTAGTTTCAACCGAGAACCAACCTCGGATCATTATCCGGCAATGTTGTTTATAATCTGGACAAGCATTCCATATTTTGTGCCGAGTGAAGGTGCATATGGCACTTTCACCTTAGTGGCACAAAATGTGACCTGACGCCAACCATTGCTACCTCGTCTCGGAAATTCTACAGTAAAGTATTCGCCTACATACAGCGTTAGGACTAGATTGTACATGACTTCAACAAGAGGCCTCTCTCGTCCACACCGCCCTCAGCCCTCCCCCTCCATCGCCTCCCACTACCGCCGCCATCGCTGAGGACGCCACAGGGCGAAGCCCCTGTGGTGAGGCGGCAGCGGCGGCGCAGTCCTCGGCCGGCAGTAACGCGTGGGGGCAGTGGCGTCCATTCCCTCCTCCTCCAACGGCAGTGCGCAACGGGTTGGCGGTGGCCAGGAGATTTCGGGCGGCCGTTGGCGGATGAGATTTTGGCTGCAATGAGATCTGATATGGGCCTGAGGGGATTAGATCGAGATCCACTACGGCTGCGCCTCGTCTCGACAACGGCAAGAGGAGACCCCCTGGGTTATCTTCGCGGCACGAGGACGTCCGGGTCTCTTGGCCCGGGCATGGTGGTGCTGGCTGCCTTCTCCACCGAAGGCAGTTGGCCAGGCTCGTAGCGACGGATTTTGGATCCCACTATTAGCACCGGCGGCGAGTTGGGGAGACATAGTCGCCGGTGAAAACTGAGTCGACTCCGGTCATGACGGGCGATGGCGGCGTCTACGTCGTTACCTGTCAGGACCGGATTTTTGGGGTATTAATTTCCCAAAAACGGTCCTTGTGCTCACCAGCCCCAGGATTACTGTTAGCTGATGAGGCACCAACTTGTTACAGAAACTCCAAGCAAAATACAAGATATGTAGTACAAGACCATTCTGGCCTATGAGTACAACAAATGGTTTTTAGTGGTTGATGGCGGAAGCGGTTTGGGGATCATCAGCGTCTATGGGACTCCATTTCCCACAGGAACAACTGACCAGGATAACTCCTATCTTCGCGAGGCTGCTATCACCCTTGTGTAGGTTCCGGGGCTGTCACCGCAACGCTCCTCTCCATGCAAGAAATCTGGCCAAGACAATAGCCAGGGACAAGCCAGTGAGTACTTTGAATGTACTCGCAAACATCATGAACACTGGTATAATATATCAAAAGATAATCATGCTCTAAAATATACCATGATCACTACGTCAGTCATAAATGAAATCATGATGCATGCAAGCAGGTTAATCATGTCAAATATGACTATGCAATCAGAGAGTAGAAGTAGAATGCACCGATCGGGTGTCTGAAGCGACGCCTCGAAAGGAAAATAATATAAAGCATGCCTCAGTCGGGCGTCTGAGCGACACCTCATAAAGGGCTTATATATAAAAGATGTAACAAGCATGTCACAGTCGGGCGTCTGGACGACACCACATAAAGGGCTTATAAGTAATATAAATGACAAACATGCCACAGTCGGGCGTCTGAGCGACACCACATAAAGGGCTTATAAATAATAGAAATAACAAGCATGCCACAGTCGGGCGTCTCAGCGACACCGCATAAAGGGCTTATATATAAAAATAATCACAGTGAATATCTAGGAGGTAGAACCGTCCCAGGGATACTCATTAATTTCAAATAATACAAATGATTAGTCCACCATAATAATCATAATCATCATATGTCACAGGTCATAATCAATGTTCTGGTTTAGTAGTTTCTCCTCCGAAGACCGACACTAAGACCGACACTTGACCCATCCCAGACTGTAGTCCTTAACCATGGACACAGTTATTCGAATAGGTATAATCTCTGCAGAGGGTGTACTCTTTACCCACGAGTAACGGATTCCTTTAGTCCATCGGGACTAATTCCGTCTACGGTCTTTTAATTGAAAACCCACCTAACCGCACACACCAGTCAAACTCACCGGTATCTGGAATCACCCTTGACACCCGTTAAGAAAAACTCTAAGTGGGGAGGCTACAACCTCGACTTAGCATGGGATCACAAAATTTATACCGTGCGCAAACTGGGGGAGCTACCCCCTTCGGCTACAACCGAAAACACCCATGCCCCCGGACCAGGTGGCATGCCTACCGGAGGCCTCCGGTATCTTCCACCATGGCCTCTCTGTACGGTGTGCTAGGAAAGGGGTTGACAACTTACTGAACCATACCCTACCTGTGGCAGGGACAAGCGGTAGTACGAAACAAGTATGGGGTTACCGGAACAAGACTCGATCTATGGTCGACTCAGGAGGTTTAAATATTTTCCTGCATGGTTAGCATAACAAATATGTTTCAACCAACAGACAAAGTCACCACTCGTCATGCCTCACTTTGCTGCACCGGACACAACCGTCTCAACGAAGACCGGAGACAAGCGCGTATCTACCCAAGACAGAGTCTCTCCCGACTTCCTCCCGGTAGGCATGAAAGGTATACGAGGGTGTCTACTATCACAATATATCGAATGCCAACAGCGCAGAATCATCAATATGCACTTATGAGTATGATCACATCATCACATGAAGTAATGGAAACTTCGTGTCGAGGTGGTATTGCGATCGTATCAAACAACACACACAATAATATTATGCCAGGGTTCAAAAATGCTTGCCTTCAAGGTGTGGAGAGGTGAGGTACTCTCCAAAACTTTTGAAAGTCATAAACCCCCCCTTCAAGTTCCTATTTTAAATAAATTTGAATCAACACATACTTTAAAAACAGTACAAAAAATTTGTTTGGAACATTTTCAAATAAATATGAAAATAAACTAGACAATATTTGGGAAACAACAGAAAAAGAATCAAGTCATTTGGATTTATATTTAAAAAGTTATAGTTAGTCAAAGTTTAGTCAAAATTCTGTTTTAATAAAAACCAGAAAAGAAAAACGTTTCGGGAAGAATACGTTTTTGAAGCAGAGGAGACGTGCTTCAGTGTTTTACGCCTCCACTTAAACCACGTGGCGGCGGGGCTGGTCACTGACAGTGGGTCCAGGGGGCCCACTGGTCAGGTTTGACCAGTCGTTCCCCGCCTCCTTCCTCCTCTGCCCGAGCTGAGGCGGGGCTCCGGCGATCGTCGCCGACGAACGGAGGCTCCCCACGGGGATCCAAGGGCATGGATGGATCCGCAAGATCGGGACGGTCCTCCCGGTGGTTGTTGGGTCGGTGGGGGTGGAGGGAGTCGCCGGCGGCGAGCTCCGCGACGGAGGAGGCTTCGGGTGGGTTTGGGGCTTTGCTCTACGGTGGTTCCCGATCACGACTGAGAGGCTGGGCAGCTCCGCAAGACTTAGGGGAAGGGGATGGTAGCGTTGGATGGGTGGGGGAGGCCCTGGTTGCGAAGCATGGCGCTGGGGTGTGGCGGCGGCCGAACCGGCCAGAGTCGGGGGAGAAGGCTTCCCCCCGATGATTTCTGGCCGCGGGGGCTTCGAGAGGATGACCTGAGGCTGCCTGAGTGGCTGATGAGCTCGGGGGCCTCCTTTTATAGCGCGGCTAGGTCGGTTCGCGGCGGCCGTGGATAGGATCGTCGGCGACTGCCGTTCTGTAGTTGCAGGGCGACGTGGCGGCGACGTGCGCTAGCAGACGAGCTTGCGGATGAGATCGAGCTGCTCCAGAGGGCAGCTGGCGAGCGAGGGTGGCTCGGGCGGCGCCGTCCATGGCAGAGCTGTCGGGGCTGCGGTGGTGGCATGCGTCGGTGGCGCTGTGGGGCGCCAGGAGGGGGCCAGGGCGGCTCTGCGGCGAGGGAGGGGTCGGGGCGCTGGCTGCGAGTGGGGAGAGGCCAGAGCGGGCGCGGGGAGGCGGCAGTGCGACGCGGCGACACGGTGTGCGCGCGTGCAAAACGTGCGCTCTGGGCGCGCCCAGAGCACGCACGCAATATGCTCGACATAATGCCAGGGTAGCCTAGAGTGCTTGAGCGAGGCTGGCAATTAACAGGACTAGGTTAGAGTTAGTAAGGAGATTAATGGACATGGTGGTTAGGCCAAGGGATCAAGTTTACAATGTAAACTTAAAATCATGCCAAATCTGGTTATGTGCGCAGGGTGTTTGACAGAACACCAAAGGCATCTTGGTAACTCTTGGGGTGGCCAAAATATCCAGGTTGGGGTCTCTTTAGATGCAGGTGAGGATGGCAAGGTTAGTTTGTCAAATCTAGAAACTTGTTAGTGCAAGTTTTACAAAACTTCAGTTCTGGACAGAAGGTGAATGGCATTATTTCATGTACCAAAAATGCTCCAATGAGTTCAACCTCCTGGACTTTAGGGTTTGGTATGGTTTAATACAAGCAGGAGAAAGCTCATGGTCAGTAGAGCAAGCATAATTAGGGATGCAGTAGAAAACACCCAACTGGGCCAGAATGAAGATGGGGTTGATTCACTCAAATTTTTCAAAGAACATCAGAGGATTTTTGCATAAAGTTGAATAACATATTACTACTAACATCCCATAATTTTGGTGGAAGCTTTAAAGAAATTTTTAAATAGGTTGTAGTGCAAAATTGCCAACTAGACCAGATTTGAAAACTTAGGGTAGAGCTCAAAATATACAACGAATGAAATATATTTTTGCATAAAAGTGATTTAAAAACATCACATGACATCCCCAAATTTTGGTTGGAATGTTAAATAAATTTATCAAATGGTTGTAGTTCAAATAGGTGGGCAACCACTTTCAAGAAATAAGGATCAGGAAAATAATTATGTAATTAATTCCATTGATAAAAGAAATGTTTTTCCTGAGAGGGTAAACAAGTCCAAATAATATATTTGGAAAGTTTTCACTTGGGGTAAAACTCCATAATAGCAAAGAAAAGAATGGTTCTGAAATCAAAAGGAAGTCCAGAAAATAAAAATTTTATTTCCTGGCAAAATTTTAATTAATAAAACAAGGTTAAAAATTTTGGGGTGTCACATTACCACGATGAAGGCATCGTCAAGCAACTATCGTCAACCTGCTTGTGCCGCTCCGAGAGAAATCCTAACCGGATCAGACGATGGCGGTGCTGCGGTGTCGTGTTCCCTCTTGGGGGCATCGTTTGTGGAGCGGTGCCGGATGGAAGAGGCGGGAGGTGGTGTGGCGTCCCTTCTCTCGCGTCGACGACGGCGGGTCTCAACGGCATGGAGTAGCGGGGTCTCGCCGGTGGGCGTGTGATGATGGACGAGCGCAGGATGGTGGCATTGTCTGGCGTCGTGGTGGCGTCAACGGCAGCTAGACTGGGCAAGGTAGATGCAGCAGTACGGCACTGAAGATGTATTGGTGGCAGGTGGCTGCGGCGGCCTCATACCCGGCAGGTGTCCTGGTTGAGGAGTCCGACGAATGCGTCGGATTGGTGGGTGCCCCATATCCGGCAGACGTCCTGGTTGGGATCTCAGGTCTTAGATGTTAGGTTTGGCTGCGAGGTCTGTTTGGTATTAGGCCCAGACTATCAGCATCCCTTTATCAACTGGATAGAAGTAGCGACAAATGTTCCCTAAACGATGGCTTTAGTCTTACTAGTGTATGACTTTGTAAGGTCTTGTGTGAATAATTAATAAAGTGGCTGTATGCATCGTCCAGATGCAGCGGCCGGGAGTCCTCCTCCATTTCTAAAAAAAAAGGTATCAACCCAGAAACATACAGATCATATAAGTGAAATCAGCTAGCTATATCAAGTAAATATGCTGCTGAAAGATATACATGCTAGATTAATGGAATTTATTTTAACTATGGCGATTAATTTTGAAATATCATCTAAGAAACATTTTTTTAGAGATCATTTTACATATCAAGTACCCCCTCTGTCCCAAAATAAATGACTCGATTTTGTACTAACTTTAGAGGGAGTATTAGAGACCATTTTGCATCAGTTGTGCAAGTAAGAAGCAATGGTAAGCTACCAAGCTGGGCAGGCCGGCAGGGCATGCAGTGCCATGATCTTCCAGGATACTGCCATGTACCTTTCACCATAAGAACCTATCTACCTAATTATATATGTTGCACATTATATCCGAGAAAAGAACACATCAGATGTTGCACATTATTCAGTTCCGTCATCAGTCGAAAATTAAGACTCTAGGAATGCAGGCTTGCATAAAACAAATAGACACAAGAAAGTATATAGGGGTACACAAACACACAATCTTGATATTGTACAGAAATGGGTAGTAGGATTCAGACATAGTGTGAATGTGATACAGTATGTAATGGGTGAAGAAAACAGAACCATCTTGTACATTTTATTTTGTCTGGTGGTTTATCTTGAACGAGAAAGTATAAACCCTAGAAGAATATATATAAATATTAGCAATGAGAAATTGATCCATCAGAGCAAAAAGATGCTTACTCTAGTTTCAGTTTATCCACTGTAAAGAATGCACTGTTGCATCATCATCAGTCTAATGGAGGAGGGTCTAGTGTGTCTGCCTGCTTCTAGCATACAAGTTTACACGATGATGAGCACCTACTAGATGTATTTCAGAACGAGAGGTAAAAAATAGGTAAAAATACTGACGCAGGCTATGCTCTACAACAAGTGCAGAGCAACTACACAAGAAAAATACAAGCTCCTATGGAATTGGTGGCTCAAAATCAGGGACGGTGAAGGCATGATTTGAAGAAAAATGTATTTGGGTGGGGGGGGGGGGGGGGGCTTGATCAGATGAGATGAATACATCCGCGAAACCGTCGTCGTCGTTATCGCCAGAGGGGATCGGAGCATGGAGGCGGAGGGGAGATCTGGGGAAGGAGAACGGTGATGGCCGCGGTCCGTCGCCGTCGCTGGAGGGGCGGAGCTCGGATCCTTGGCACCGGAGGGAGGGAGTCGTGGGTGTCGCTTCTGTCGCCGGCGGGGGAGCTCGGAGGTGGTCGGGGGTGCTGGATCTTGGTCGACGCCGCTGCCATTCGCTCGTCTCGCTCAAGCCGTGGGTTTCCTCCCCGAGCTCTAGGGTCGTGGGTTTCCTCCCCGTGGAAAGGGCGTGGGTCGGGCAGGGTTACCCCGAGAATGATGCGATCCAAATGACCAACTCAATTTTCCTGGGCCAACTCGGCCCGTGGTTCTCCATCCCGGGGAAACAGCGGGGATCCCTCCGGGAAAGCCTGCAACCAAATGAGGCATTGAGGAGGAGGACAATCATCTTTTCGGTTAAAGGGAACAAAAAATAAATTAAAATATATGGGGACAATCATTTTTACTTTGCATATTACATTTCTCAGAAGTCAAACTTCATAAACCTTGATCAAATTTATATTAAAAATCATCAACATTTACTATACCAAATAAATGTGTCGAAAATGCAACGACTTTGGTCCGATTTAAATGAAGATCACACGGTTGCATGAAAATCGTCCGGTTTATTCAAATTCAGTTTGAAATATGCACGGATATTTGGATGACAACATTGGATGACCAGCTCTAGTATCAATGTCCACAAACGCATCCGCACGCATCCGCACAAAGATACAATGTCCGTTTTAGGGTCCACATTAGAGATGCCCTAAGCTGCACACTGCACCCCCGCCACCTCCCATGGACCCCCTACACTGCGCATACCCAGACGCACTTTGCATCAAGAGAAACCACATTCTCCTCTTGCGCTTCCTCGGGCAGCATCCGGTCGTCGACGAGTTCATTCCTGGCGCATGTCGAGCGCATCGAAGAAGGAGTCATCCCGCCCCGTACAGAACGAGGTCTCAAGAGCGTGGAGGACATGGTTGCGGAAGCCGGGAGGCGAAGGGAGGCAACTTAGTATGTGAGGAGGATAGAGGCGCAACGGTGGTCGCCGGTGGGTGAATGGCGTTACAGGGGTGGTTGTTGTCCTTCGCACGGGCGGAAGATAGCAGAGGAGATGCGTCCGGCAGGAGTGAGCCGGTGCGGTGCTCTGCTCGCTGGCTTGGTTGATTGGCCTGGTTCGCGTGTTTGGGTCAAGGTGTGCACTACTTCGGTGTGTGTGCGCTATTTCATTTACTTTGTTCGAAGTGATGCAGTATGCAATTAGTACAACCAAATTCACGTAGGGAAATGAGAAATTCAAATTATACCCCAAATCATAGCCAAAGTTGATATGATAAAATATTTTATACGTTTTTGTTTCTCGATGTATGTGTAGGATTTTAATTTAAAATTGGAGCTTGTGATATTTAACCAAGGTTCAATCGACTGAATAGCCATTAGATCTTTGCATCAAGATTCGTGCTGGACTGAGCACCATTCAGCGGACCACACAATATTTTCTCACATCGTGTGCAACATATCTTCCTACCGGCTGCAGCATCCACTGTCATCGTTCTAAGTCTGACAGTAATGCAGGGGGGTAGGTATGGAGAGGCAAGATCTTAGCTATGGAGAAGTTGTAAGCACGCGAGGTTTACGAGTTCAGGCCCTTCTCGGAGTAAGTAATAGCCCTACGTCTCGGAGCCCGGAGGCGGTCGACTGGATTATGCGTGTATGAATTACAAGGGTGCGAACCCTTTACACTGAGGAGGGGGGTGGCTTATATAGAGTTCGCCGGACCCCTCCGGCCCTCAGTTATGCAGGGTTTTAAATACATTAAGGTCGGGCGTTACTGGTAACGCCCTTAATAAAGTGCTATGATGATCATAAAAGCTACTTAATAACCGACCATTAGCGTGCGGAATGCCTTTAGGTCTCCTGGCCGTCGAGTGGTTTGGTCTTGGTCGAGTGATCGCTTCTTGGTCGAGTGTCTCCGAGTCTGTCGAGTGGAACACTTTCAAGTCGATTGAAAGGTGATTTCTTCTAGAGATGTCCTTGGGTAGGGCAGTTTGGACAGGTCCATGACCCTACCCTAGGTACATAGCTTCATCATTAGCCCCCGAATGAATCGAGGTTTGAGTGGGGAAGGAGTTGAGAATTTCCCCGACTCATTTTCCATGCCATGAGCATATCTGGTTTCGGATCAATGAACCTGAGTGATGACAGCAACTTCCTTTTTCAGTCGCCTTGATCCATTCTTAGTTTTTTTTTGTCGAGTGAGTTTCTTTACTTGAAAGGATCTGAGTGACGGTGCGGAGGAGATCTTCGGTCTGACAAGTTGTTCTGCTGCCCGCAGATTTCGCGGGATCCGAATTTTGGGAAGCGCGCGGGACGGGGGAGGCCGCAGTAATCGGATGGGATAGAGCGGAGCCGCCTCGATTTCTGCGCCACCTTTTTCGCCATGTATCGCGCGCGTGATTGTTACGGGATTTGACAGGGCCGCTCGGGCCTACCAGTCAGGCACTCGGGAGCGGCCTCATATAAGGCGTCGGACCGGGGTCTCTCGAACAGTGCGTCCCCATTATCTCTTCTCCTCTTCACGCTCCCTCGCCGCGCTCGCTCTCGCCCCAACGCCACCGCTCCGTACGCGTCTCGCCGGCGACGATGGGGAAGGAGAAGACGGCGGCTCTGGAGCGGGCAAAGAAGGCGACGGCGAGGTCGAAGGGGAAGGCGACCAGTCGGGGCGGATCCTCCTCGCGAACCGGCCTGCCGAAGGGCTGGATCCAGGGCGACTGGATCCGCTCAACGATCACCCAAGAAGACCTCGACGACCTAGCCGAAGGAGGGCTGATCCCCTATGAATCGGCGCGGCTTCCGAGGAAGGAATCCGAGCCGCAACCTCGGGAGGGTGAGCGCGTTCTCCTTGCCACCCACGTCGACCGTGGATTTTCCTTGCCTCCTCACCCTTTCTTTCGCGGATTTCTGGACTTCTTTGGGGCACAACTCCACCACTTCACTCCCAACACAATCGTTTATCTCGCCGCTTTCGTTTCTTTGTGTGAGAATTTCCTGGGTTGTCGGCCTCACTAGGGCCTTTTCAAGCACATTTTCACTTGTCGCTCCCAGACGGTGAAAAAGGCCAATCCGAGTGAAGAGAGGACTCAAGTGATTCAGATGTGTGGGGGTCTTGGTGTTCAGATGAGAGGGAAAAGTTCCTTTCCGACCATGATTCTTCCCGACTCAGTTCGCGGATGGCAGTCGATCTGGTTTTACTGCAAAGATCAGTCGACGCCAGGGCAGTCGACTGGCCTCCCTCCTTTCACCATGGACCGAGTGAGGAAACCCTCCCCTTTGAAGCTGCTCCCGGAGGAGAAGGCGCAGGTGAGGGTGCTGGTAGAGCGAGTGGTCCAGCTTATCCGTGACGAGGTCACCGGTATGGATCTCTTGGAGGTCTTCCTTCAGTGGCACATCCAGCCTCTTCAAGCCCGAGACCATCCGATGTGGATGTATTCGGGTCTTGAAGACTCCACTCGAATTCACCCGGAGGAGGTCGATGATGACACACTGGAGAAGTGGCTGTCGGGCATGACCGAAAACAAGGACAACCCCAGGGGAGCCAGGAGAGTTCCTCCATTCGACCAGTCTCATGTACCAGAGAAGGTCCGATTCTGAGTTTTTGTTTGTAATCTGAATTCACTCACGCAGCTGCCTACACTGAGTCGACTGACTTTATTCTTCCTGCTTTCTTTCAGGCCATTATTGAAATGTATTCAATGCCCAACGGAGAGCAAGAGCAGGACCCGGAAGGAGAAGCGAGCGGCGGCGACAGTGGCGAATGGGAGTCTGACGGTGGAGGGGACAAAGAAAGCGACGATCCAAGTGACGAAGAAGAAGTCGAGCCGCCTCCTCGCAGGGAAAGGCGGTCCAAACTTGACCAAGAACGACCGAGCGCCCGTGAAAAGGCGATTGCTCAAGCTGGTCAGTCTTCAAGGCGTCCTCGGACCTCTTCGGCACTTCCGACTGAAAAAGCGTCAAAGTATCCCAAAGTCGCAGAGCCGAAGCTTCGGAAGGCGTTGCCGAAGATCAAGATTGACATCCCAGTCACTTCTGCGTGAGTGTCTCCTTTTATATTCACTCGACGCCCTGTGCTATTTGTTTTTCTTGTTTTAACCGGACGAACTTTGGAGCTGGCAGCGCTGCTACTTCCGAGACCTCAGCTTACAGGGACGATGATGAGGTGATGGAGGATGCGGTCACTTCTAATCTGGGCATGATTTCTGCCATTCTATCTTTATTTTGGTCGATTCAACTGCAATGTGTACCATTGGGTGATGTGATTTTGTTGATTGAACTTTGAACAACCCCTAACATTATTGACCTCCCTGATGATGATGATGAAGAGCCCGAGAGGCCTTTGACGAGGAAAAATAGGCAAGCTCCTGCGAGCGAGGTGCAACAATCGACGCCGAGGGCGGAGCCAGTCGTTCAGGACGCTGGTGATGCCAATCGGGGTTCTGTTACCTTCGTCGTGCCATTGTCGAGTGCCTTGCCTTCCTCGTCGACTGCTCAGGCCCCTGTCGACCCGCCTTCAGTTTTTGCGACCCATCATGTCCCAGAGGACGAAGTGAATGCTGCCAAGGAAGCCATACGCCAGGCGGGCATTATGATGGAGAAGATGAAGACGATGCGGGACGCCAGCCAGGCCACCTACGATGCCAGCTCGGCTCTCCAGAGCAACGTTCAGGTTAGTTGGTCGCCGCTTGTTCTGTTAGGATATTCTATCTGAGGGCTCTTTCCGAAAATCTTTGCATCTGTACACCCACTGGGTGCGTCGATTGAATTTTTGAACTAGTGGGGGCACGCTGAGTGCACCCATTGGGTGTAGTCCCCGAGACTACGGTTGACTGCTGGCAGTTGACTGTAGTCTTTGTATTTTGTCGAGTGTAAACCAAACTGGTAGTTTGTCTCTTCCACTCGATCTGGTCGAGTAGGATCAGAACCGGTGGGGGCACGCCAAGTGCACCCACTGGGTGTAGTCCCCGAGACCACGGTCGACTGCTGGCAGTCGACTGTGATCTGAGTTCTACTTTCTTTCCCCTTTTTTTACTCCCTGCACTCGACTCCGGCGGGCCGGTCGAGTGGGATCAGAACCGGTGGGGGCACGCAAAGTGCACCCACTGGGTGTAGTCCCCGAGACTATGGTGGACTGCGGGCAGTCGACCGTAGTCTTAGTACTTATTTGTCTTTGTCGTTTTTCATTGTAAAATAACTTCTCCCCTTTGATTTCAGAAATCTTGTGATCTTGGAGCTCGCTTTGTTGACTTGGAGAGACAGCAGATCCAACTGAATCTTGACTTGAAGCTGGCCAAGACAGAGCTGCAAAAGGTCAAGGACGGCGCCACTAGTAAGACGAGTTTGTCGACTGATCTGTCTTAGGCTTGAGTACCCTTCTGCTCTTTCTGAATCAAGCATCATTTCTTTGCAGAAAAACTAAGAGAAGCTCTGGCGAAGAAGGATCAGGATTTGGCTGCTGCTCGAAAGGAAGCTGACGACAGAACCGCTCTGGCTGAACAGAAACTGGCTTCGGTCGGCCAGTTGGAAGAAGAGAATACCAAGCTGAAATCTGCTCTGAACGAAGCCAATAAGGAGTGCTCGCGCTGGAAGAAGGAGAACCTCAACCTGTGCGAGAAGATGGAAGGCATCGCTCGCAGGAGGGACGATCTGGAGAGCTATCTGAGGAGCCTTGCCAAAAAGTTGTTCATCAAGCTTGAAGGTGCACATGTTGTTCCGACTGATTTTTTTTGTGTCGACTCAGCGTGTGAAAATTGACTTATCCTTGGATCGTGAATACAGAGTTTTGCCAGAACTTCGAGGAGGAGACTGGGTAGATCGAACCAGGTTTGGATCTAATCAATTCTCCCGTGAAAGATGAAACTGCCATGAATCTGCTCCGACTGGAATCCCGCATCGACGGTGTCGTGGACTACTTGGCTTGACTGAAGGTCGCCATGTCACGGATCGACCCGGCACTTTGGCCAGAGGCCACGCTCCAAGATGATCTTGAGTCCCTGATGACTCGACTTAACGAAATCCCTGACCGAGTGCAGGAGTGGAAGCAGTCTTCTGCCCAGTGTGGCGCTGATGTGGCTCTGTCTTTGGTTCGCGTCCATTGCAAGGAGGTGCAACAAGATAAGCTGGCAGCAATCAAGGTCGCCAACACCCAGAAGCATGACTTCCGATCTTTTATGGAGACTTTCATCGCTGTAGCCACTCGGATCGCCGACGGCGTCGACTTAGACGAGTTCGTCGAGCCTGCTAGTCCTCCTCCCGCGGAGTGAACAAACTTTAATGCTTCACCTTAAATTTGCCTCAGAATGCCGAGTGGTTTTTGTAACCGTTAAACTCTTTCGGGCTGAATGCCCGAGCACTTCGATCTGTGCTCCGAAACCTTTAGGATTTTTCTGAACTTGGTTTATCGTTGAATATCTTCATGAATCCACTGCCGAGTGAACTCGTTCTTCACTCGAGACAACTTTTGTATTTGTAGCGCGGCTCCAAAGGAGAAGGAAGCAGTTGACCTATGCCTCGTTGCCCTTGCGGGTCGGCGATGGAGTGCGCATTGTATTTGTGGCGAAGCTCTCCAGGGGAAGGCGGCAGTCGACCCGCACCTAGTTACTGCAGAGCGGGATGGAGCGCACGTTGTATTTGTGGTGAAGCTCCCCAAGAGAAGGTGTCAGTCGACCTGCACCTCGTCGTCCTTGCGGATTGAGATGTGTTTCATACTTAGGCGAGTACTGGACTGCAACTAAGCCCCCGAGTGGGAGGATTGCTCTCCCCTCGGTAGGATTTTTTCAAACTTAGGCGAGTGCGAGACTGCAGCTAAGTCTCCGAGTGAGAGAACTTAGGCGAGTACTGGACTGCAGCTAAGCCCCCGAGTGGGAGGCTGGCTCACCACTCGGTAGGAAATTATTTTTACAAACTTAGGCGAAGCGGATTCGCAGCTAAGCCACCCACTGGGGGATTTCTTACGCAAACAAAAACAATAACAATCACTGGGAAAATTATAACGCTCTTGTCTTTGATAAATAAACTACATGAGTTTTTTTTTCTTACTACATCTCATCCGAGTGAGAATTCAAGTATAAAAGGGGCGGAGTAGTTCCGCATTCCAGGCTCGTGGCTCATCAATCTGGCGATCGACATTATAGAGGTGATATGCTCCATTGTGGAGGACTCTGGTGACTATGAAGGGGCCTTCCCAAGTAGGAGCGAGTTTGTGTGGTTTCTGCTGATCCACTCGGAGGACTAAGTCTCCTTCTTGGAAGGCTCGACTCTTTACATTTCTGGCATGGAATCGACGCAAGTCTTGCTGATAGATGGTCGATCGGATCATGGCCATTTCTCTTTCTTCTTCCAGGAGGTCGACTGCGTCCTGCCGGGCTTGTTCTGCTTCTTCTTCAGAGTAGAGCTCGACCCAAGGGGCGTTGTGAAGCATGTCACTCGGCAAGACTGCTTCGGCTCCGTAGACCAGAAAGAATGGGGTTCTTCCGGTCGATCGGTTCGGGGTCGTCCTCAATCCCCAAAGAACTGATGGAAGCTCGTCAACCCATGCACCTACTGCGTGCTTGAGATCGCGCATCAATCGAGGTTTCAGTCCTTTGAGAATTAGGCCGTTTGCTCTTTTCGCCTATCCATTCGACTGAGGGTGAGCGACCGAAGCATAGTCGACTCGTGTGCCCTGAGAAGTGCAAAAGGCCCTGAATTTATCGGAATCGAAGTTCGACCCATTGTCAGTGATGATGCTGTGCGGAACTCCATATCTGAATATCAACTCTCTGATGAAACTGATAGCAGTGCAAGCATCAAGATTCTTGATAGGCTTAGCTTCAATCCATTTGGTGAACTTGTTGACTGCTACTAGCACATGAGTGAAGCCGCTCCTGCCCGTTTTCAGTGGTCCAACCATGTCCAGCCCCCAAACAACGAAGGGCCAGACGAGTGGAATGGTTTTCAGAGCTGACGCGGGCTTGTGCGACATATTGGAGTAATACTGACATCCTTCACATTTGTCGACTATCTCTTTTGCCATTTAATTGGCCCTTGGCCAGTAAAATCCCGCTCGGTATGCTTTAGCCACTATGGTCCGAGAGGACGCATGATGACCATAGGTCCCCGAGTGGATATCATCAAGGATCATCTGACCTTCTTCTGGTGTTATACACTTCTGACTGACTCCAGTCGCGCTTTCTCTATACAACTGTCCCTTTATGACTGTAAAGGCCTTGGATCGACGGACGATCTATCGAGCCTCTTCTTCGTTCTCTGGGAGTTCTTTCCTTAGGATGTACGCGATGTACGGTACTGTCCAGTCGGGAGTGATGACCAAGACTTCCATGATCAGGTCGACCACAGCTGGAACTTCAACTTCAGTCGGATCCGTGGTGCTTTTTGGCTGCGGGGCCTCTTCAGTGAAGGGATCCTCCTGAACTGATGGTGTGTGGATGTGTTCCAAAAACACATTGCTGGGAATGGCTTCTTTTTTGGAACCTATTTTTGCCAAATCATCAGCTGCTTGATTTTTCAGTCGGGGTATGTGATGAAGCTCTAACCCCTCGAATTTCTTCTCCAGCTTTCTCACTACATTGCAATAACCAGTCATGGCTGGACTTCTGACGTCCCATTCCTTCATCACCTGATTAACCACCAAATCTGAGTCGCCATAGACCATGAGGCGACGGACGCCGAGTGAAATGGCCATGCGCAACCCATATAAAAGTGCTTCATATTCCGCCTCGTTATTGGAGGAATCAAAGTGGATTTGAAGAACATATCTGAGCTTATCTCCTCGGGGGGAGACCAACACCACCCCGACACCGGAACCATTCAGCATTTTGGAACCGTCGAAGAACATGGTCCAATGCTCCGAGTGAACCTGAGTCGGCAGTTGCTGTTCAATCCACTCGGCGACGAAATCTGCTATTGTCTGGGACTTGATAGCCTTCTTTGCCTCAAACTTGATATCTAGAGGAAGGAGTTCAATCGCCCATTTTGCCACTCGACCAGTTGCATCTTTGTTATGCAGGATCTCTGACAATGGAGCGTCGCTGACGACTGTAATGGAATGATCAGAGAAGTAGTGAGCAACTTTCTTTGTGGTCATATAAATCCCATATACAAACTTCTGATAATGAGGATATCTTTGCTTTGACGGGGTCAAAACTTCAGAAATATAATATACTGGGCGCTGAACTTTGAAGGCTTTTCCTTCTTCTTCCCGCTCGACCGTAAGTACCGTACTGACGACTTGTCCCGTGGCTGCGATGTAAAGCAGCAAAGGCTCCTTGCTGATTGGGGAAGCAAGCACCGGCTGGGTGGAGAGCAGAGCTTTGAGCTCTGCAAACGCTGCATCAGCTTCGGGAGTCCACTCGAACTTGTCGGACTTCTTCATCAATCGGTAAAGAGGCAATGCCTTTTCACCGAGACGAGATATGAATCGACTTAAAGCGGCCAAGCAACCAGTAAGCTTCTGGACGTCGTGCACTTGCACAGGACTTTTCATTCGGAATATAGTACCGACTTTTTCTGGATTGGCGTCGATTCCCCGTTCGGAAACGAGAAAACCGAGTAATTTTCCGCCAGGAACTCTGAATGTGCACTTTGATGGATTAAGCTTGATATCATACCTGCTGAGGTTGGCAAAGGTTTCATCAAGGTCAGCTAGAAGGTCGGAACCCTTCCGTGACTTGACCACAATGTCATCCATGTATGCTTCCATATTCCGACTGATTTGAGTGAGCAAACACTTCTGAATCATCCTCATGAATGTGGCTCCGGCATTCTTGAGGCCGAACGGCATGGTAACATAACAGAAGCACCCGAATGGAGTGATGAAAGATGTTTTGATCTTGTCAGGTCCATATAGACGGATCTGATGGTACCCGGAATAGGCGTCTAAAAAAGACAGTCGCTCACATCCCGCAGTCGAGTCGACTATCTGATCGATGCGGGGAGAGGAAAATGATCTTTCGGGCAGGCACGATTGATATGTTTGAAGTCAATGCACATGTGAAGTGACTTGTCCTTCTTGGGGACCATGACAACGTTGGCGAGCCACTTGGAGTGGTAGATTTCTCGGATGAACTCCGCTGCTAAGAGCCGAGCCACCTCCTCGCCAATAGCCTTTCTCTTCTGGACGGCGGACCATCAGAGATGTTCCTTGACAGGTTTTACTTTTGAGTCGACTCTTAGGCGGTGCTCAGCCAGCTCCCTGGGAACACCCGGCATGTCAGAAGGCTTCCATGTGAAAATGTCCCAGTTCTCACGGAGGAACTGGATGAGCGCTTCTTCCTATTTGGAGTCGAGTGTTGTTGAGATATGAGTTGGAGCAGCGCTGGGATCGGTCGGGTGGATGTGAGCTGTCTTCGTTTCGCTAGACGACTGAAAAGCTAATTCTGTAGCGGGCTTCTTGGCTCGCAACAAATCACTCGGGTCTGCGGTCTTCTGGTATTCCTGCAGCTCCACCACTGCCATCTGAGCATCAACGATCTTTGAACCTTTGTGAAAACATTCTTCCGCTTTCTTCCGATTGCCCGTAATAGTGATCACACCTTTGGGGCCAGGCATCTTCAACTTGAGATACACATAACATGGTCGGGCCATGAAGCGTGCATAAGCCGGCCTGCCCAAAATAGCGTGATAGGCACTCTGGAAGTCTACAACTTCAAACGTCAACTTTTCTTTGCGGTAATTCTTGGAATCACCGAAAACCACATCAAGAGCAATTTGGCCGAGTGATTCAGCCTTCTTCCCAGGAATGACTCCATGGAAACTCATGTTGCTGGTACTGAGTCTGGACATCGGAATGCCCATCCCTTTCAACATCTCAGCATATAATATGTTCAAACCACTGCCACCATCCATCAAGACTTTGGTCAGTCGAGTGCCTTCAACAACTGGGTCGACCACCAAAGCTTGCCTCCCAGGGGTGGCGATGTGCGTTGGGTGATCGGACCGGTCGAATGTTATGGCAGTTTGAGACCACTTCAGATAACTGGGTGTCGCCGGAGCAACCATATTCACCTCTCGATTGATAACTTTCAGTCGACTTTTGCTTTCAACATCAGCAAAAATCATCAGGATGGAATTGACCTGGGGGTATCCATCGTCACTATCTTCCTTGTCCTCAAGTTTGTCCGACTCCTTTTCCTTATCTTTGGGATGCTTGCCCTGGAACTGCTGGATCAAGAGTCGGCACTGTCGAGTGGTATGTTTCGGGTAAATGAAATTACCCTCTTCATCTTTTTTGGTGTGGACGAGACATGGCAAATCCAACACATCATTTCCGTCCTGGTCTTTAATTTTCTTGGGGTTCCAAGGTCCTTTGGGTTTCCCTTTAAACTTTCCTTGGGTTACAGCCAAGGCTTCCCCAGGAGCAGCTGGCTCGGCTTTCCGCTTCTGTTTCTGATTGGAATTTCCTCCGGTTTCTTGAGCGACTGACTTGAGCTTGCCACTCCTGAGTCGATCTTCATCTTCACCATTAGCGTACTTGGTGGCAATCTCCATCATCCGATTCAGAGACATATCTTCGGTCCGACCGAATTTCAGATTCAGTTCTCTGTACTTGACGCCTTCTTTGAAGGCACAGACTGCTTGGTGGTCAGGCACATTCTCTACCATGTGATGTAACGTGATCCATCTCTGGATGTAATCCCTCAAAGTTTCATTCGGCTTCTGCACGCAAGACCGCAGTTCAGTCAGCCCTGCCGGTCGCTTGCATGTTCCTTCAAACGTGGTGACAAACACTCGGGCGAGATCTTCCCAAGTGTAAATGCTGCTGGGGGCTAACTGGTTCAGCCATGCTCTGGCCGAGCCCTCCAACATGAGAGGCAGGTGCTTCATGGCCACTTCATCATTGCCACCGCCAATCTGGACGGCCACTTGGTAGTCTTCAAGCCAAGTATCGGGCTTGGACTCACCAGTGAACTTACTGACTCCAGTCGCCAACCTGAAGTTGGGAGGAATCACAGCGGCCCTGATGGCTCTACTAAAGCACTCTGGCCCCGAAACATGTGCTCTGCTGCTGGTAGGTGCATCTCTGTCGTGACCTTCTCGGTGAGCTCTGTTCCTGTCGACCAAACCTTGAACGAGAATGGATCTCGCATCAAAGCCTGGCTCGCTGGAGTCGACTGGAATCCTTCGCCCAACACTACGAGGGCGCCTGTCATCCTGCTGTCGAGGCGCATACGACCCGCTCCTCGAGGGAGGGGTGGGCACTCGACGTTGATCGTCACGATCGAATCGGTGATCATATTGCTCACGGTTCCCGTACTGACTATGCCGGTCCCCACGTCCCTCACGCCTTGGAAGCGATCTTGGGCTATGAACCGACTAGATTGTGTCTGCAGCAACGAATCTGCTATGAATCCTGTTCCGCGACTGAGAGACAGCGGAATTCTGGTCTCCTGCTGCCCAGAGTAATGCTCTGATCTGCAGTAAGCCTCTGCCAGCCTCCGACTGGGAAGGCTGAATCGATTCTGCTATACGGGTTGCAGCTGCTAAATTCCGAATCGGAGTTCTATATACCTACGGGGGCGGAAAGAGCTGACGCCGACTGGATTCTGGAACCCGTTGTCGCGCACGCTCGTCGAGTGCTCGCTAGAGGTTCTCCAGTTGAGTGTGCTCGGCCAAGTTTGCCAGGCGTGCGTCCTCCAAGGCACGAGCCTCGGGGGTTTCTCCAACGATAGGAGTGTGTAGTGCATCCATGTTCCGGCGACGAAATTCTTCTCTCTACAGCGACGTGAGAGGCTCGGGGAGATATTCCTCATGGGGACGCAACGGGTCGCCTCCACCTGCGCCTCCGTCGGTGCGGGGAAAACCGGGACGACTGGGCGGTCCATCGACCATCAGAACCTCCGCCGCCGGATCGCTGCTGTCGCACTCGGATGCGGTCTCTGCGGAGCCAGTCGACAGATCGAACAGGCCGTAGAGGGATTCATCGGGCTCGATCGCCGCGACTTGAGGGGTGGCCGACTGGCGTGCCACAGCGTGTCTCACCCACCGCTGAAGTCTCGACCGACCGGAGCGCTTGCGCCGGCGGGAAACAGGGAGGGAGGACAACACAGGAGCCGACCGGTAGGGGGCGACGGTTGCCGCAAAAGGATGCCGCGGACGCACGCGCGAAAGTGCGTCGCCCCGCGGACAGGGAGCGCGTCCGCATCGAGCGCAGCCTCCTGAAGCCAAGCGGAGTCGTCAGCGATGAACGTGAGCGCGCCGAGACGAATCTCGCAGCCCTCCATCAAAACTCCACCGGAAACCATGATGATTCGGATCGGAAAAAATCGCAACTCCTCCAACAAATCGCTAAAACACCTGCCCCAAGGTGGGCGCCAACTGTCGTGGTTCTAAGTCTGACAGGAATGTAGGGGGTAGGTATGGAGAGGCAAGATCTTAGCTATGGAGAAGTTGTAAGCACGCGAGGTTTACGAGTTCAGGCCCTTCTCGGAGGGAGTAATAGCCCTACGTCTCGGAGCCCGGAGGCGGTCGACTGAATTATGCGTGTATGAATTACAAGGGTGCGAACCCTTTACACCGAGGAGGGGGTGGCTTATATAGAGTTCGCCGGACCCCTTCGGCCCTCAGTTATGCAGGGTTTTAAATACATTAAGGTCGGGCGTTATTGGTAACGCCCTTAATAAAGTGCTATGATGATCATAAAAGCTACTTAATAACCGACCGTTAGCGTGTGGAGTGCCTTTAGGTCTCCTGGCCGTCAAGTGGTTTGGTCTTGGTCGAGTGATCGCTTCTTGGTCGAGTGTCTCCGAGTCTGTCGAGTGGAACACTTCCAAGTCGATTGAAAGGCGATTTCTTCTAGAGATGTCCTTGAGTAGGGCAGTTTGGACATGTCTATGACCCTACCCTAGGTACATAGCTTCATCATCCACCTTGTTGGTTATAGCATGTCGTCTAACTCGACACAACATCTGCCCTGATCGATTGTAGCACGTCGTCTCACCGGTCGCAACATCCGCCATCGATGGGTGCAACATTTAGTCACAACGGTTGTAGCATATGTTGTTGTTGCTTGCAACATTTTTCATCGTCGTTTACAACATCTGTTTTGTATCCCATCCATCATCCGATGTCCTGGTCGATTGTAGCACGTTGTTTCACCGGTTTCAACATCCGCCATAGATGGTTGCAACATTTGGTCACAACGGTTGTAGCGTCTGTTGTTGTTGCTTGCAACATTTTTCGTCATCGTTTGCAGCATCTGTTTTGTATCCCATGCATCATCCGAACTGAACATGTGATCAGTTCTGTCACAATCCCATGAGCTTTGTACATCTACCTCCCATCGGTTTTGAGCAAGTCACCAACGCGTGACCCCCTGCACATAATCCTCACCAAGCAGCTTCATACTCTCTCTTCTTGGGATCCAATTGTGATGGGGGATATGGATTGTAACGACATCAACATCAGTAATTGATACTCCCTCCGTCCCACAATGTAAGACGTTTTTTAACACTACATTGATGTGAAAAAATGTCTTACATTATGAGATAGAGGGAGTAGATGATTACTATTCAACATCAACAATAAGAAAGACACTAATCGCTAAGCGCGATTTAGGAAAATAAAATTACAGTCTTTATATTACAATCTAGAGGATAAGTAGCACGACTGTGATTATTTATTTCTAGCGAAAAGTATGTTTTTGGTCCCTTAAGTTCATCAAAAGTATATACTTGGTCCCTCAAGATTTTTTCTAGAAAAAAGTATGTTTTTGGTCAACCCAGTCAAACCCGTCAACGTGGTCAAAATCTGGTTTTGGACCAAACTTATCCGGTTTTGAGACATGAAGGATGAAATGTCTACCAAAAATTCTTAAAAGACCAAGCTTATATTTTTGAGGAACTTGAGGGAACAAAAACATACTTTTTTTTATTTCTATAAGGCATACAGAAAGTACGTACGCACATCCCCAAGTTTTACTTGTTCTGGTTTGCTTCCTTCCTTTTCTGGGCAATGGACTCGAACAGGCTTCCATCGAAGCAGCCACGAACTGCCTCCTTGAAAGGAGCCCGTCGTCGCCTTTGGCGAGCACGTACAACAGTATCCACTCCAGCTTACTCGCCATCCTGAATTAACGCCATGATAACATAAGCATCTCAGCTATTGAGAAACTGGAACTGACAGCATTGCAGAAGTGTTCACCGTCCAGGTAAGTCGAACGCCAGCCGCTGGCCTTCGGTCATCCTCCAGATCTCACCGAAGGTGAGCTTGTCCGGCACCGTGCGCGCGTTCTTGCTGAATATGTTGTCGAAATTCACCGGCATGAACCTAAGCTCCCACGACCGCACAAGCCGGTCATGCATGTAACCAAGCGGAGCAGACAGCGAACAATATGACGTTTTCTGAACTAGTAGAAGGAATTCAAGCTACGTATGTACCTTCCTTCCGTGTCGTACGTTGAGGTGTCGCTGCCATGCTTAGCCCTGTGGATGTTGCTGATGTAGACTGGGAACAGGGGAGATGGTATCCAGCCCTGTGGAAGATGAGATGAATGAGAGCTTCAAGTTCAGGAAAAGAACGCAGTCCAACATTCATTTGAACCTTTTCAAGTTCTGAACCTTTTTGCACTTACAGGCAGAGTCGGAAAGCTTAGGCCAACGTTCATGACGACTGCCATGATGAAGGACGCGACCACGTTGAAGCCCAACGCCCTTAGTCCTGGAATTCGTGCAGGATCAACGATGAACTGAACAGTCGACCGGCGGCAAGTTCATGCCATGAGATGTTTTCCAGAGAACACTACGGATCACCGTGCCTTACCTCCGTAAGTCTCCCAGGGATAGACGACGCCGTCGCCGTCGAGGTCGAAGAAGGCCACATGCTGCTGCAGCACGCTCCTCTGCCGGTGCTCGTGTGGCCCCTCCTTGGTTCCTTCGGGATGGTTCACGTCGGGCGCAATCAGAGCTCGTGCCAGATCTGCGCACATGTTAACCATGCGTTAGTGCAGTGCTGTGACACCATGAATATGGTAGGGAGGAATCGAAGAAGCTGGCCGGGCACTCACAGGGCTTGGGAACGAGCGTCTCCAGGTCTGCCCGGACCGGCCGGTCGGCCGTCACCGGCGCCGCCTTCGCCACGGATGACATCGCGTCAGTGGGCACCTTAGCCTCGTCCGCCATTATGCTCTCTGCCTCTGTGCCACTCTACGTTGCAAATGGCGATCAGTGGTAACGGAGCTCTTCTTATACACGCGCGAGGAGTGCGGACAATGGGCGCGGGAAAGCCCGGCGGAAGTCACGAAGTGTGCGTGCAAGGCAGAGTACGCGAGCTGCCGTGCCGCGCAGAACCTTCTCTGTGCTGCTCGGGAGCTGAACGTACGTACGCCGTGGCGCTCGTTCTCGCCGTCCATCGGAAGACGACAGTGCGGCACGCGTTCATGCACGCCGCGCCAGTCTTTTATCTCCTCACGTGCCGTACGTGCCAGAAACATATAATTGCACTCGATTTGCCGATATGAAAATGTTCATATGCACATCCTACCCCTATGAGTATCTCCGAAAGACTGAGCCGACATATCATTTTAAAATTTATGAAGTTATCGTAGGCACCTCGTCGTCGACGGGAACGTATTCTCCCACTGAGTACGCCTCACCGGAAATTCTGAAATAAATTCATAAATAAATGCGAACATCAGGATTTAAACTCTGATAGACTGAGGATACCACAGTCCCTCTAACCATCCAACCACAAATTGTTTCGCAAAAATGAACGATACAAGTCTGCACGTACATATACAAACTCTCCTCTCTACCTTCGTTCCCGTATCTCCCATACATTCCTTATCGATCAATTAAAGCAACACCTTGTCGATCAATCGCTTAAAGATATTCTGCTATCTTTTCAGTTTTATCATATCAATCTTTACGTGACTTGTACTTTGTTCTTTATGATATAAATGTGACACGTATTATCATGCTAAAAAAAATTAAAGCAACGCCTTGTCGATCAATCGCTCCACCGGCTCGTTCCCTAACTCGATTGCGTTTGCTGATAGTTTGACCTTTTATACACTGATCGTTTGACAGTTGCCAATTTGACCCTTTGACCATTTGACTATGTTGGCCATCGACTTCTTAAAGAATTTGAAAAGGTTCACAAATATGCAAAAGTTTATGAATTCTACTAAACAAAATCATGAATTTGAAAAGGACCGCGCTACAAATCTGATGCCAGATGTTTAAACATGCCAAATCAAACATTTTTTACGGGAAATTACATGTCATGAACCTCACAATTCCCTTCGGCAAGCATGGAAATCTTGGCATGTTCAATTTTTTTCACCAACATTTGCCATGTTTGCTGAAGGAAATTACCTTGCTCTTGACACGTAATTTGTCATTAAAAATGTTTGATTTTCCATGCTTAGAAATATGACGTTAGATTATTACCATTTTCTTTTGAAAATAGTTCACGTATTTGAAAACTTGTTCATGAATACAAAAAATGTTCATGAATTCGAAAAAAAGTTCAGAAATTTGAAGAAAGTTTATGTATTTAGAAAAAAGTTCATGAATTTGGAAAGAAAAGTTCATCCAAATTAAAACTAATAAATAAATACTAAAATAATACATACACGAACAAAAGCTGGCCAAAAACGGACAGAAACAAAACACAAAGAACCGGCCACCAAAAAAGCGCTAGAAGAACCCACTACGCTACAGTCATAAGTGGGCTGGCCCGTTTGGTCCGGGTGTGTGCGCCCCTTACGCATTGGCTCTACTCCGCATTGCATCTCTGCCATGGTTCTAATTAAAGCGTTCAATGTGCATTACAAGATCATAATTATGTACGGCCCGTCCTCCCGCGCTCTCAAGGACGCATTCTTCGCCGAGCTCATCACTCAGAGGCCTCCCACTGGTACCCTTTGGCTTTATCTGGGAGATTTTAACCAAATTTACAGAGCGTGTGACAAAAACAAGAGAAACATCGACACTAGACATCTTAAACGTTTTCGTGCAACGCTCCAAAGTTGTGGCTTGATGGAGATCCACCTCCAGAATAGACGTTTCACGTGGTCAAACGAGAGGGAAACCCCGACCCTTTGCAAGCTCGACTCGTTCTTTTGCAACGCGGAGTGTGACGATCAGTTTGGCAGCCACATCCTTCATGCACTCTCGTCCTCGCTCTTTGATCACTGCCCCCTCCTCCTCGCCGAGGTTAGGGGACCCCAGAGACCGCGAAGCTTCAAGTTCGAGAATTTTTGGGTTTCTCTTCCAGGGTTCAAGGAGGTCATCCTCAAGGCATGGAATGAGCACACAGACCATACCGAGCCGTATCAAATCCTACACTACAAGCTCAAGAAGACCGGTGCCCGCCTTTCCGAGTGGAGTAGGGGGTTGTTCTCCAAAGCGAAGGTCCATCTCCACGCCGCCCTCTTGATGATTTTGCACCTTGACATGGCCCAGGAAAATCGGCAACTCTCTGTGGAGGAAGGGGACCTCCGCAAGCGGCTCAAAAGACGAGTCATCAGCTTAGCGGTCATGGAGAGGGCTCGTAAGAAGCAGTGCGCGAGACTGGCCAACATCAAGGAGGGTGATGCAAACACCAAATTTTTTCACCGGAGGATCAATGGGAGACGCCGCAAAAATTTCATCCACATGCTTAAGCATAATCAAGGATGGATCACCGACCATGATGCCAAAGAGAAGGTTGTCCATGATCACTTCACCGAGGCCATGGGAAAAGGGCGCCCGCGGGTGCGCGACTTCAATTGGGAAGAGCTTGGCTTAGAGGTACACAACTTGGACTCCCTCGCGGACCCCATCACCACGGAGGAGGTGCACGAGGCCATTAAGAAAATGCCAAGCGATAAAGCACCTGACCCAGACGGTTTCACCGGATTGTTCTTCAAGAGTTGTTGGAACATTATCAAGGAGGACATCATGAGGATAGTCTCTCTTTTTGGCAACCTACACACGACAAACCTCACTGGCTCAACTCTGCAAACATTGTACTAATTCCTAAGAAGGAGGGTGCTGAGGGGATCACCGACTTTCGGCCTATTAGTATCATCCACTCCATTGCGAAGATTGTTGCCAAAATTTTAGCAATTCGGCTAGCGCCTCTCATGAACAAGCTTGTCTCCAACGCGCAAAGTGCTTTCATCAAGACTAGGAGTATCCATGACAATTTCATGTATGTGAAAAATCTCGCGCGTCGCCTCCACAAGAGCAAAACTCCGTCCCTCCTCTTCAAGCTTGATATAAGAAAGGCTTTCGACTCTATGAGATGGGAGTATATCATTGACATCCTCCAGCAGAGGGGGTTCCCGAGCACCTTTCGGAATTGGATCACCGCCCTCCTATGCACCTTCTCCTCGCGGGTTCTCCTCAACGGCATCCCGGGCAACCCCATTACCCACGGAAGTGGCTTCCGGCAGGGGGGGGGGGTCCTCTCTCACCCCTGCTATTTGTCATTGCCATTGACCCCCTTCAAAAGATCCTTGAGTTGGCAACTAGGAAGGGGTTGCTTCACAAAATCCGTGGCCGTGGGCCCATCATGAGAACATCCCTCTACGCTGATGACGCAGCCGTCTTCGTTGCACCCATCAAGAAGGATATTGACAACCTCTCTGTGTTGCTCGGTGCGTTTGGTGATGTCACGGGACTATGCACTAACTTCCAGAAGAGCTCTGTGGTCCTGATTCGATGCAGACACCTACAACTCGACAACATCCTCCAGAATTTCCCCGCTGCCCGTGCTTCCTTCCCAATAAAATATCTGGGGCTACCTATCTCGGTTTGGCAACTAAAAGTTCGGTATTTCCAATTCCTCGTGGACAAGGCCGCTTCCAAACTTGTTCCATGGGACGGGCAAAATATCACTGCCATTGGTCGGGCTGCCCTTGTCAAGTCTGTGCTATCCTCACAAGCCATCTACTTCATCACCCCACTGGTCGTTCCACCGAGCATCCTCCACAATATCAACAAGCTTGAGAGAGCTTTCCTTTGGGCGGGAACATATAAGACTACCCGCGCGAAGTGCAAAGTTAATTGGGAATCCGTATGTCGGCCAATCGAATATGGAGGTCTTGGGGTGCTAAACACGGAGAAATTTGTAAAGGCTCTTTGTTTGCGTTGGCTTTGGTTCGAATGGAAGGAACCCACCAAGCTATGGGTTGGGACGGGCAACCCGTGCGACGAGATGGACAAAAATCTCTTCTATGCTTCAACGATCATAACTGTTGGCAACGGTGCACGCACGTCATTCTGGGACTCCCCTTGGGTGCGGGACCAAAAGCCAAGAGACATCGCACCACTTATTTACGACGCTTCCTCTTGGAAGACTTGAAAACTTCGGGAAGCCCTCCAGGATGATGCTTGGGTTCGCAAGATCAAGGTCACTTCCAACTTCACTTTCGGACATCTTCGACAATTTATTGAGCTTTGGTCCACCATCCGCGATTTTCATCTTGAGGCGCACGCTGAAGACGACATCGTGTGGAAACACATAGAGAGCGGGATATACACTGCCAAATCCGCCTACTTGGTCCAATTTTTCGGCATCATCAGCTCCCTCATGGAGCTTGCAGTGTGGAAGGCCTGGGCCCCGCCCAAGGTCAAATTTTTCGCGTGGTTGGCCATGTAAAATAGGGTTTGGAATGCCGACCATTTGACCAATCGGGGATGGCCCAATTGCGGGCTTTGTCCTCTTTGCAAGCGTGGGTAAGAATCCATCGACCACCTCCTCTTCAGATGCTGGTACACTACTACTTTGGGAAATGATAAAAGATTGGCTCTAGCTCAAAAGCATCAACACTTCCGCTTGGCACCTGGCCCGGTCAACCGAAGAGTGGTGGATCGGGCTCTCCGACTCTATCATACCAAATAGGAAGGCCATGGCCACCCTCTCCATGCTCACCTCTTGAACAATCTGGAATGAAAGGAATGGCCGCATCTTCCAACTCAAGAGTGCCCCGCCGACGATTCTACTAGCTAACATCAAGATTGAGGCTCATACTTGGATCACCGCGGGTGCAAAGAAATTGGGATCCATCATGCCACGAGAGTAAGCCTTTTGTAGTGGTGTTGTAGCACGATGTGTGTTGTAACACAAAATTCAAACTCTCTTTTCCCTCTTAATTAATGGATGAGGCAAGTCTTTTGCCTCCTTTCAAAAAAAAAAATTTGACGTCAAATAGGACTTTGTACCAAACATGGCCTAACTTCGAAAAGAAAAAGTATATCGGGATCCTCTTTCTGGAGTTTCAGTGAATGCAAATTGTTGAGCCGTTACCCAACTAATGGCAATTCCATGCGAGCAGCCTCAATTGTTTCAAATTATCATTGAAAACGACGACGGTGTTTCTTTTCCTGATGAAACTTTGAGGAGGGCACAACTTATTACTTCATGGTAGGAATACATGAGGCGGTAGCTAGTCCACAGTCTTACACAATACACATGAAGACGTTCCGGGCCGGCAGCGTTGCATGCTACTGCCGCTTCCCGTGTGCCTGCCTCCTCTCGTCGGCGATGAACTCGAAGAGGCTACCGTCGAAGCAGCGGCGAATAGCCTCCCTCGGAAGGTTCCCCTCCTCGTCCTTGGCGAGCATGTACAGCAGCATCCACTCCCCCTTGCTCGCCACCCTGAATCAACAAGTACCCACGGATTTATCATTAGAACACATTTCTGCCGTTTCACCCGAGAGAATGGAGCACAAGATCAGCGTGCAAATGGTCCAACGTGTAAAACGAAATCAGACCATCCAAATGGGTCGTTCGCCTGCCGTTGGCCGTCGGTCATCATCCAGATTTCCCGGAATGTGAGCTTATCCGGCGAGGCGTTCTTGCTGAATATGTTCTCGAAGTTCACCGGCATGTACCTATGAGCATTCACACAATCGCACATATATGCCGGTCATGTAACTAGCAGATCACAGACCATTCTTAGCACTACTGGGAAGTGTTTGATCAGTTACATACCTTCCCTCTGAGTCATAAGTCGCGGTGTCGCTCCCATGCTTGGCCCTGTGGATGTTGTCGATGTAGATTGGGAAAAGGAGAGATGGCACCCAGCTCTGTGTCCGGAATACAATAGGTACAACAGGGAATTGTATCAGCCGGGGGCCGTGGAGGATGTTCCTCGAGTTAATTCTGACCATTTCGAGACTTACATGCAGAGTTGTGTAGCTCAGGGTAGTATGTATGCCTATTGCGATGAGGATGGAGACGATCATGTTGAAGCCCAATGCCCTCAGTCCTGAAACCAGTGCAATATTATATTACCAACAACGAACACTTTTACTGGCTGCTCAACATGCTATCCGTGGAGGAAAACTGATTAAAGTTTACTGACTGCTACAGTACGAACTGACGTAACTGAAAGTTTACCTTGGTAAGTTTCCCATGGATAGATGACGCCGTCGCCATCCATGTCGAAGAAGGCGACGTGCTGCTGCAGCACGCTCCTCTGGCGGTGCTGGTGCCCGCCCTCCTTGCTCCCTCCGGGATGGTACACGTCCGGCGCCACCAGGGCTCGGGCCAGGTCTGCAAGTCACGGGCCTGTAAGAATTCGCCGACCGGGCCAGCGGGGAGGGGAAGAACAATCGAAGAAGAATCTGGGCTGGGCACCCACAGGGCTTCGGGATGCGCTTCTCCAGGTCCGCTCGGACGGGCCGCCGGGCCGTCACGGGCGCCCCCTCCGCCACCGGCGACAGCTCTTCTTCCCTGACCGCCCTTGTTGCCTCCTCGGCCATGGCGCTCGGCTCGATCGCTATCTCTGCGTATCACACTGTGCGTTACGGAGGGGTCGATGGTGTGTGTGGGTGAGTAAATTCTGTGGCCTTCTGCTCTTCTTATACGGGGCGGGGGCGGCAAGGCCCGGGGGAGGTGTGTGCCGTGTACGCATATGGGCAGCCCGGGGGAAGGGATGAGTGTGCTGACTCGTCGGTCATGCGGGGCACCAACCTTCGCCGTGGCGGTCGGGTGGCCAAACGTGGTGGCATTCGTCGTGGCACTCTTTCACGGCGCACGTCACGCGCGTGCCTGTGTGGCGGTGTGCCTGCCTGCCTGCCTGCCAGCACATAGTTGCGGTCGATCTGCTCGGCAAACTCAAGGGAGAGTCAGGCGGCGCCGTCGGTTTGGCCCGTCCGCAAAAGTAGTGTCACGGGTATCGTGGCGTGACGCCCATGGAAGTTAAATACCTCCTCTGTTTTTCTAACACGGTACAGACGCACATACATTCACACTCCCTCTGTTTCTTTTTATATGAAAGTTATAAAACTGGTGAATGAAACTTGTGTTAAAAATGATATTATAGACGAACTGAGCGTAGCTCACATGGTTAGGTTCCTTGTAGTGAAACCAACTCATCAGTGTTCAAGTCCTAAACTTGATATTGGTGTTCGTATTTTTTTGAATTTATTTCAGCTTTCTGACGATGTTCATTCAGTGAGAGGGGACGTTCTCGTCGACTACAAGGCGCTTGTGCTGACTTCATTGATTTCAAGATGATTTACTAGCTAAGTATCTCACGGATGCTCATACGCCTAGAGTGTGCGTGCATACATTCATCTCTGTGTGTAAGCATCTACAATTGTACTTTCTCCGTTTTAAAATAAGTGTCTTAAGTTTAGTATAACTTTGTACTATAAAGTTAAGACTTATTTTAGGATGGAATGAGCATTGTGTTTAAAGAAAACGATATCACAGAACTGATGAACGATGTCAAGTGAATCTCAACTTCAAGTAAACAAAAGTATTGTGTTTAAAGAAAACGATATCACAGAACTGATGAACGATGTCAAGTGAATCTCAACTTCAAGTAAAAAAAAGTATTGTGTTTAAAGAAAACGATATCACAGAACTGATGAACGATGTCAAGTGAATCTCAACTTCAAGTAAACAAAAGTATTGTGTTTAAAGAAAACGATATCACAGAACTGATGAACGATGTCAAGTGAATCTCAACTTCAAGTAAAAAAAAGTATGTGTGAATCTGGGCATGGAGACCTATCGCTTTTTTTGACTAATTAATTGCCGGAAAAAGTCTAAAATAAACCTTGAATTTGTAGACAAGTGTTAAATCAAACCCTAAATTTTTAATCCCTGAAATCAGCACACCAAACTCTTCGATCCCGGTCTATTTTAAACCTTAAACGCATTACCAAACAGGGATTGCGGATGTGGCAGCTCAAATCCGGGATTTGATTGCGACCCGACACGACTTGGGATTCGGCTGTGACGGGTACAGTGAGTCGAACTTCAGACCTGGCCGTGCAAAACTCGTATTGCTTGCCACTCCCACTGCAAGCTATTTTTGTGATAGACAAGAGCGACTTTGTTTAACATATAACAGCGCCGAGATTTGGAAACATCTCGGAAATTTTATGAAACATTTTCTTGAAAATTGTCATAACAAAATTGAAATCCGAACATTTTCGCGAATTTTTGGAATTGCGATCTTTTAAAAAAACACAAACAAATTTTGAAAACATGAACCCTTTTTAAATCACCAAAAGAATTTTTTGTAAAAACTGATTTTTTTTTAAAACCTGAACACAATTTTAAAGTGCGGAAAAATTTGAGACCTGAACAAATATTTTAGATTTGTTCCCATTTTTAACAAAATAGAAAGTGCTCACACTTTAATTTTTTGAGGTTTTAAAACTATGTTCACATTTTTATATAAAAATGTGTACGTTTCAAAAAAAAATTTAATTTTATTTTGAAAAGTTTCTTGAAAATTGTCAAAAAAATTGGAATGAACATTTTGTTCAAACACAAAGAAATTTTGAAAATGAGAGCTATTTTTTAAACCTGAACATTTTTTAAAGTGTGAACACTTTTTGAAAAAAAACATGTTGTGGTATGTAATTAAATAGTTTCGTGCTTCTTTGTTTCAACTAATTGTCATCGGTTAGGTTGGCTAGCGGGAGTTCGGTGTGCTGATTTCAGGGATTAGAAATTCGGGGTTTGATTTAGCTTTCAACTACAAATTCAAGGTTTTTTTGTAGACTTTTTCCTTAATTGCCCGTGCATTGCAACTAGGCATGAATGTTTTAATAGCTCAACACTTATCTTGACAATCATATATCTTTAGAATTCTTCATCCATCTTCCTAACAAAAGATCCTTCAAGCAACATTGTCATTGTTTATAGATAGATAAATCAAACTCCTTAATCCTCCTCGATCTGCCATCTTGGTCTCCCCAATCCTACGACGTTTCACACCCACGCATCAAATTTTGAGGAGGTTTTTTGCCATATCTTTTCGCCAAGAATTAGCGTTGAGGCCTCTCCCGTCGTTCCCTTCCTACACCTGTCCTCTGTGAGGACGCGAGCTGGCTGAGGCTATCAGGGGCCCCATATGTTTGGAGGGATGCATATGCCGCCATTTTCGTAGCGGTAGCTCCACCTCTCTTGCCTCGTGCGCCGGCCTCCCCTGTGTGGGCCACTGTGAAGTTTGTTGATGTGTTGGTGTGGTCCAAGTCCTCTAGGTGTTTTTTTTTTACATTGAAATGTTTTTATTCCATTAACCAACGAGCGCAGCGCGACCCGGCCATACGGCTTGGGGACTGGCGTCCATCTTCCGCCGCGAGGGCGTCAACTACCGTCCGCTAGAGTTGCTCTCACCTTCCGGTCGCCGGCGAAACCCTGCCGCGGCTAGGAGGTGACACACTCCAACACTGAAACAAAATTCCATTACCTGTTCTAAACACAGGGGGAACTTTTTTTTGCGGGATACAAGGGGAAAACTCTAACAAGTACTCCCTCCGTTCGAAATTACTTGTCGTAGAAATGAATGTATCTAGATGTATTTTAGTTCTAGATACATCAATATCCGAGACAAGTAATTCGGAACAGAGGGAGTACTATACTAACATATCAACAGTGGCGTAACGTAGCTACCCTTTTTCCAAAGAACCAAGAAAACTGCCGTAACGTAACTAGAAATGACTAAACGCAACGGAGGCCTCTACACGCTAATCTTGTGCTGTAATACTATTGCTACTTACAGTAGAACCGAAGAATTCAAACAGCTACCGTCGATGCAGATTTCATAGCATAGCGGGCCCAATCTCGCGCCCTTTTGTCGGTGCCTCGGGGTGGTACCGCTTCCAAGGCCTGTAGTTCTTGCTCCCAAGCATCTTCTCCACCTCCTCGAACTGCAGGCCCTTGGTCTCCGGCACGGTGAGGAACACCACGATGAGCGCCATGAACGACACACCGCAGAAGAGTAAGAAGGTGGCCGCCGAGCCCAGCGCCTTGGTCAGGGTCAGGAACGTCTGTGTCACGATGAGGTTGGACACCCAGTTGGCCACCGCGGCGATGCCGCCGCAGACTCCCCTGAACCGCAGCGGGTATATCTCCGAGTTGACGATCCATGGCACGGTGCCCATGCCGGGCGAGTAGAAGATGATGTATGCGCCCAGCGCGAGCAGCGCCAGCCACCCATACTTGTTTGGGCACCCTTCTGAATAGAACTCACGGTGGTCGGCATGGCACACCCCTCGCGTTTCGTTGTTGAGTGCCAGGCAAGCGCCGGGAAGAAGCTGTGCATGGAAAGATTCGCCGATCATGAGCAATTCCTGCAAAAGAATGACACCAGTTTTACAATGATGAACAAGGGACCGAATTTACCGTGTTTCCTTGATGAGCACAAAACCCGCACGTGGATGCGGCCCTGAGGCAGTCCATGCAGCTCCAGTGGACGTTGGGGTTGTACTCTGGGCACGTCTGGTTAGCGAACGGACGCATCTCCACATCCCTGACAGGTGGGGCATTGTGCGCGGCTCTGAGGAAAGTGCTGCCAAGCACAGCGAGCCACACGACGATGCCAACAAGACTGAGGAGCATCAGGCGCCTCCGGCCGACCCTGTCCACGAAGAACATGCTGACGATCGAGCCGACGGCATTGAGTCCTGAGGTGATGAGTGAGAGGGCCATGGCCGTGTCGTTGGACGCGAAACCCGCCAGCTGGACGATCGTCGGACTGTAGTACATGACGGTGTTGATGCCGACAAACTGCTGGGCGACCTGCACAATGACACCGGCCATGAGGCCACGGCGGACAACCTTGCTTCCAAATGCTTTCTTCAGCTTGCCAAATACGCTCTGCCCGCCTATGGACCCCTCCAGGACCATCTCATCTTCAACTGATTTTCGCAAGGACTCAATCTCTTCTTCCACCTCATTTGCAGGGTAAATCTTCCGCAGAATGGTGGCAGTTTCCTGTTTCCTACCCTGTTAGCCAAGAGAACGAAACCTTTTAGAAATTTTAAGCACATTTCCTTTGAAAAGACATACTGCCAACATTTTAATTTCTCAGCAACAATTTTCTAAGATATTGTACTATGTACAGACACTAGGCTATGTGACAATGGTGTTTTCCAATAATCTGACAGCTCATTTGTGCAGAAATACTGACCTGCCTGTATAACCATCTTGGTGATTCTGGGAGCGTCAACATTAGTATGAACTGAAGAAGGGCAGGGAATCCTGCAATGCCAAGCATCCACCTCCAAGTTCCCGGCACCTGACGGAATTCACAGAGATATCATTATTGCTACTATTTGATGAAAAGATTTGATCATGTATCAAATAATGGAACTTTTTTTTGAAGGAACATGGCAGTAGTTCTGCCTTCTCATATTAAGAAGAGGGAAAGGAACCAAGGTTCCAGGTGTTGTACAGAGCGACCAGAGCCCACACACACATTTAAAAGAAACAAAACTCAGGAAACCCAAAAAGGAAATAAAGACACTAAAAAGTAGCCTCCTTGAACATTGCTATTTCATCTCTAGCCATAGCAGCGAGAGTCTCGGGGGAGCATCTCTTCACTTCAAAAGTCCGCCTATTTCTCTCTTTCCAAATAATAATGGAACTTCAAAGTCAGTCATCTAGTACCTTGGTGAATGCCAGATTAATAAGGTATGCCATGAACTGCCCTCCAGTGATAAGAAGGCCATTTGTGCTCACTAGCGCCCCTCTTATTCTAGCTGGGGAGACTTCAGAGATGTACAGAGGCGCAGTCATGGAAGCCATTCCAACTCCAAGACCAACAAAGCCCCTCCCAACAATGATAACAGCAGGTGACGGGGCAAAGGCCATGATAGCGGCACCTGCAAGGAACAGAACATCTGCGATGATGAGGGAAGGCCTCCTTCCAAATCTGTCATTCATCCAGCCACCAAGTCCAGCTCCAACAATAGCTCCAGCTACAGCCATACTCACTATTGTTTCCTGCATTGGAATCAATCACACCATGAGATGTTATAGCTACATGAGTAATTTACTTAAGGGCTTAAGATTGCAGAAACTGAAGTCGAACCAGATTGCAAAATCCATTAATATAACCACACGTACCCTTAGAGTGGTGTTCTTTTGTAACTCGATAAAATCATCTCGGATGAACAGAAGTGCTCCAGATATGACACCTAGCAACAAAAACTATATGTCAACAATGAGATAAATTTGCCATCAACTGCAACCCCAAAGTTTAGGTAAACATATATAGAAGAAACATAAGCATCATCATGGTACCTCAGCAAGTCAGCGGTAGAAATAGAGACCAGTGTGCCTGTATCTTGTGACGTGTAAGAACATAGTTCATACCTGTATCATACCCGAAAAGAAGACCGCCGATGCCAGCAGAGAAAACAAGTCGAAGAATATAAGGTTGGCTACAAGTCAGGCGTAAGCACTCCTTAAAGTCAGCCTCGTCTGCTACACTGGCGCCCCCTTCCATTGCATTCAACGGCCCTTGTGCACCTGACATACGTTCAGAAGAGCTTGGTCACTCACGCACCAGTAAGAAGAAATCCAAATGTACTAGTATATAGAGAATACAGGCTTTGGGCCAAATAAATACTATATGGTTGCTAAATAAATATAGAATGATTACTGAAATTTAAACAACTTGAGTAAATTATCCCGTTCACAGATAGGCCCTGTTCGGAGGTACTCCGCTCCACAGCTCCACTCCTGGAGCTGGTGGAGTTATAATTGAAATTTACGGAGCTCCAGTTTACTGGCTCCGCAGCTCTCCGGAGCTGGTGGGATTCCGAACGGCCCCATAATATATACTTTTATTGGATCACAGAATCTCAACATCAACATCAGTGAACGCAAACTGGGAAAGGAATCTGGACAGACATTGGGTACTAGAAACTGACATTCATGGGTGGGCAGCCTTAAACAATGCCACTTTAGGCTCGGCCAACAGAGAAAACAATGCTACTTCAGGAATCTAGCCATAAATCGAGAAGATGGAATCGATATGTCCTACGTAGTAGATATCGTAACTATAATATGTACAAAGTTGAGTCATCTATTTTGGAACGGAGGGAGTATATACAAGATCCTATGATCCTGCGCTGTCGTGGTAAACGAAACCTCAATCTACGAGAATCTGCAGAAAACAATGATAAAACCAAATTTCTCCTTTCCAACCCGAAACTAATCTCGCACCCAGGATTCGCAGGGTCGGATCCAGATTCTAGATGGTGATGTGGAAGTCAGTGGGATGTAACCAATCGCCCGATTCGGAAGGGGGAAAAATCGTCGAGACCATCGGATGAGTGAAACGGCTTATACCTCAGCAACCAATTTCCAAAACTGCCGACGGGGCAGCGGCAGCAGCGTCGACTCGACGGGGCAGAAACGGGAGGGACGCGCGCGCGTCAGCGGCGAAAGGGGTTTGCCGGGGCTGAGAGGCGTCGGCGGCGGCAGTCCTGGGGCGCGGCGGTGGGCGGAGGAGAAGTGTAGGAGAGATCTTTATGGCCGCATTGGGCCCGAGTGGAGCTTGAGTGGGCCAGGAGCACGGCACAGGCAGGTCGGGGGGAGGGGGCGGACGGGGCGGCGGGGAGCGATGGATTTTTGAGGCGACGCTGGACGGGAGGTTCGGGAGTCCACCACGGGTCCGACGCCACGACGGGCAAGTGGTGCGCGCTTGCGGCCGGGTCCTTTCTCCGGAGAGGGCGGGAGCGCCTCCATTGCTGTCATGCTGTGTGCGTGTGCGTGGTGTGCGGGGGAGAAACGGAAAGACAAATCCCACGGCAGCGTATTCGGTGCTCTTGCTGGTATCTTGGGATTTGTTGCGTCTGGCGTGCTTCCAAATCATACTAGCGTAACCAGAAATTCAGGAGAACCGATTGAGGCCTCCTTTGGTTTACATGTACTTTTGCAGGAATTTTTCGGATGGATATGAATTTGTAAAATTCATTTGGAGCCGTCTGGTTCGTACACGTGAATTCCTTGCCTATGTGGGATAGAGACCTATCATTCGCATTTCAAACGAAATAAAACAATAGCCTGGACCCGATGAAAAAATTGTTATCATATGATTCAAGTGACATCTCTTTCCTTATAGAAACTTAGATACGTGCTATCTCATTTCTTATAATATTCTCGATAAATTTGACAATTTTAACTTGTGGATGAAATCATTTCATAAAATAAATTGCTTCTAAAAAAATTTCATTTAGCTGACCTTTTTGACTAGCGCCCGATACGAAGACGCCACACTACACTGTGCAACGCCTGACAGATAGGCGCTACACGTCTGCCAGCGTCGCATCTCGGACTGCCTAAAAATTACTAAATCAGTGCGCAGCCCCTGAGAGCTAGGCGCCGCACTATACAGTGTAGCGCCTAGCCTCTGGGCGTTGCACAAAACGCCTAGAGGCTAGGCGCTACACTGTATAGTGCGGTGCCTAACTCTCAGTCGCTGCACGTTGACTTAGTAATTTTCGGATCATACGGGTGCAACACTGGCTAGGCGTGCAGCGCCTCTCAGTCAGGCGCTGCATAATGTAGTGTGGCGTCTTCGTGTCGGGCGCCACTAAAAAGGATCAGTTGAGTGAAAAAAAATTAGAGACAATTCATTTTGTAAAATGATTTCATCCACAGGCCAGAATTGTTAAATTTGCCAATATTCTTATCTTATAAATTAAAGAAGGCCGATCGCTACGAGCTACATCTGAGGAAACACAAATATGTTGGTCGTACATCAAATTGTGCGGGATGATCATTTTGGTGACTAAAGTCAAAAAATATGTGAAACTGATGCTCAAACTTGACTCATGGTGTAAATACGATGCAACTTTTGTTTGAAGCCGTCAACGACGCATGTGCGGCGTGCTAGCATGGTGCTTGGCCCACTGTCAATGACTGAAAGGGAAGGACATTAACATCGCATTTTTTGGAAAACCTCCCAAACAACATGAATTAGCACCAAATCTGGTTTAAAAACCCCAGAACACTACTATGCGTGTCTAACAGACTAACACGTCAAGTCCCATCGGTTGGTGAATAGTATGAACAAAAATAATTGATATGTACTCCCTCCGTCCGAGTTTATTAGGCCCGAAGACGAGATCGGCATGACCAAAAAACCTAGTAATTCGTCTTGATTAAGGCGAAAATTTCTGGTGTTTAATTGCAGCGTACGCTTTGGGAGCCACGTAAGTTAATGCGCGCATTAGCTAATCCATCCAGTGGCCCAGAGTCCATGCGCGTGCTGATGCATGGCTGCCGGCATGACCAATCAGATGAGCAGGAGAAGTGCATGCGTCCGTTTCGGTCGCTGCATGCAGCCGGCTAGTTAATTTTCCTCAGATCCGTCCCAACTGAATGGGTTTGATTCCAAGGAAATTAATTAGAAGGGCCTAATAAATCGAGACATGTTATTATGACTGAAAGGACTAATAAACCCGGATGGAGGAAGTAAAATGGTAGCGAACCTGCAACCTCGTGTTAAGGATGCTATCCACTTCACTAGATCTCACTGATAAACGGAAAGGATAACAAGACTTAGGGGTTGTTTAGTTAGTGCCCAGGCCTGCCGGACCAAATCATGGCGAGCCAAAATTGGCGCAGGGATCAGCCGCCACCAGCTCTCTAATGAATAGGCATGAAGTACGTACGTGTGACCAAAAAAATTGGCAGCAACTATAAAAATTGGCATCAGTCCAAACCCCTACCAATGCTGGTAGTCACGATAATTTAATTCGTGTCCAGGCTAATCTACACCTGATGGACAGTAAAATAAAAACAAATAGCATAATTCTTTTTTAAAATGTTTTTTTAAATGCTAGATGCTCAAATGTGTGATGTTGGTGCAAAAACTAAGTGTGTTTGGACATTTGAGGAACTCATGGCAAAAAAAGACAAAATCAGGTGTGAAATGTTTTGTTTTCAGAAGTTTCTCAGCCATCCGATTTTTTTTTTGCCACGAGCTCCTTGAATGTACAAAGTTCATCAAAATTTGCATGGGATCACGTACATGAGCATCTTGCATAATCTACTCTTTTTTTCTATTCAAAACGATCTTATTGTTCATAATAGCTACATTCGTAGTCAATGCCAAATTTTGGTATGATAGCTCAAGGCTGTCATCCGAACACACCTTACCATGTCTTGTAACTAAACACGCTCGTGGAGCTTAAATGGGCTGCAATCGGTGCGACCTATTTTTGACATGGTAGTTTTTTTTTTCTTTTTTAGAAACTTGTAAACCGTAATCACAATAAAAATAATGTTTGTATCTTGTAAACAAATACATACAAATAAATAATTTACTTTAAAAATATTCACGTAATTAAAATGATATTTATAAATTATAATTATTTTTGTAGAATTAAAATAATATTCATTTGAGGACCTGCAGTCTGGAGGCACACTATTCTCGTATTTATGTTTTCATATATCTTTTCTATTTATTTTGTTTAATATACATGTATGTATATTGCAAACACACAAACTTTATTGACACACATGAATAGTCTTAAAACACATAAACATTCTCTTAAATATGAACACTTTTGTATACTACATGGACACTTTATGGGTGCTACTACGCGTCGGCCGGCGGATCTGTAAAAAGATCTGTCACCTCCCGAGATGTTGGATCGAGCGAAGTGAGAGACCGAGCGTCATCCTCTACCATTGCAACAAAGGCTGCGTTGCAGTGGAAGGAAATATGCCCTAGAGGCAATAATAAAATTGTTATTTATATTTCCTTATATCATGATAAATATTTATTACTCATGCTAGAATTGTATTAACCAGAAACTTAGTACATGTGTGAATACATAGACAAACAGAGTGTTACTAGTTTGCCTCTACTTAACTAGTTCGTTGAATCAATGATGGTTATGTTTCCTAAGCATAGACATGAGTTGTCATTTGATTAACGGGATCACATCATTAGAGAATGATGTGATTGACTTGACCCATCCGTTAGCTTAGCACGATGATCGTTTAGTTTGTTGCTACTGCTTTCTCCATAACGTATACATGTTCCTATGACTATGAGATCATGCAACTTCCGAATACCGGAGGAACACTTTGTGTGCTACCAAACGTCACAACGTAACTGGGTGATTATAAAGGTGCTCTACAAATGTCTCCGATGGTGTTTGTTGAGTTGACATAGATCAAGATTAGGATTTGTCACTCCGATTGTCGGAGAGATATCTCTGGGCCCTCTCGGTAATGCACATCAATATAAGCCTTGCAAGCAATGTAACTAATGAGTTAGTTACGGGATGTAGCATTACGAAACGAGTAAAGAGACTTGCCGGTAATGAGATTGAACTAGGTATTGAGATACCGACGATCGAATTTCGGGCAAGTAACATACCGATGACAAAGGGAACAACATATATTGTTATGCGGTTTGACCGATAAAAATCTTCGTAGAATATGTAGGAACCAATATGAGCATCCAGGTTCCGCTATTGGTTATTGACCGGAGACGTGTCTCGGTCATGTCTACATAGTTCTCGAACCCGTAGGGTCCGCACGCTTAATGTTCGGTGACGATCGGTATTATGAGTTTATGTGTTTTGATGAACCGAAGGTAGTTCGGAGTCCCAGATTTGATCACCGACATGACGAGGAGTCTCGAAATGGTCGAGAAGTAAAGATCGATATATTGGAAGCCTATGTTTGGACATCAGAATGGTTCTGATGAGTTCGGGCATTTTCTGGAGTGCCGGGAGGTTACCGGAACCCCCCCGGGGGGAGTATATGGGCCTTATTGGGCTTTAGGGGAAAGAGAGAGGGGCTGCCTAGGGCAGGCCGCGCGCCCCCAAGGCCTAGTAAGAATTGGACCAGGGGGAGGGGCGGCGCCCCCTCCTTCCTTCTCTTCTCTCCTTCCCTTCCTCCTCTCCTACTCCTACTTGGAAAGGGGGAATCCTACTCCCGGTGGGAGTAGGACTCACTAGGGCGCGCCATAGTAGAGGGTTGTCCCTCCCCCTCCTCCACTCCTTTATATACAAGGGAGGGGGGCACCCCATAGACACACAAGTTGATCATTGATCTCTTAGCCGTGTGCGGTGCCCCCCTCCATCATAATCCACCTCGGTCATATCATAGCGGTGCTTAGGCGAAGCCCTGTTCCGGTAGCATCATCATCACCGTCATCACGCCTTCATGCCGACGAAGCTCTCCCTCGACACTCTGCTGGATCGTGAGTTCGTGGGACGTCACCGAGCTGAACGTGTGCAGATCGCGGAGGTGCCGTACCTTCGGCGTTAGGATTGGTCGATCGTAAAGACGTACGAATACATCAACCGCGTTGTCATAACGCTTTTGCTTACGGTCTACGAGGGTACGTGGACAACACTCTTCCCTCTCGTTGCTATGCATCACCATGATCTTGCGTGAGTGTGGGAATTTTTTTGAAATTACTGCGTTCCCCAACAGTGGAGTCCGAGCCAGGTTTATGCGTAGATATTATATGCACGAGTAGAACACAAAGGAGTTGTGGGCGTGGGTATATACATATTGCTTGCCGTCACTAGTTGTTTCTTGATTCGGCGGTATTGTTGCATGAAGCGGTCCAGACCAACATTACGCATACGCTTACGCAAGATTGGTTATACCGACGTGCTTCGCACACAGGTGGCTGGTGGGTGTCTGTTTCTCCAACTTTAGTTGAATCGGATTCAATGAACAGGGTTCTTTCTGAAGATCAAAAAGCAATCACTATACCTCATTGTGGTTTTTGATGCGTAGGTAAGAACGGTTCTTGCTCAGCCCGTAGCAGCCACGTAAAATTTGCAACAACAAAGTAGAGGACGTCTAACTTGTTTTTGCAGGGCACGTTTTGATGTGATATGGTCAAGACATGATGCTAAATTTTATTATATGAGATGATCATGTTTTGTAACACAGTTATCGGCAACTGGCAGGAGCCATATGGTTGTCGCTTTATTGTATGAAATGCAATCGCCCTGTAATTGCTTTACTTTATCACTAAGCGGTAGCGGTAGTCATAGAAGCAATAGTTGGCGAGACAACAACGATGCTTCGATGGAGATCAAGGTGTCGCGCCGGTGACGATGGAGATCATGACGGTGCTTCAGAGATGAAGATCACAAGCACAAGATGATGATGGCCATATCATATCACTTATATTGATTGCATGTGATGTTTATATTTTATGCATCTTATTTTGCTTAGATTGACGGTAGCATTATAAGATGATCTCTCACTAAATTTCAAGGTACAAGTGTTCTCCCTGAGTATGCACCGTTGCGAAAGTTCGTCGTGCCGAGACACCATGTGATGATCGGGTGTGATAAGCTCTACGTTCACATACAATGGGTGCAAGCCAGTTTTACACATGCAGAATACTCGGGTTAAACTTGATGAGCCTAGCATATGCAGATATGGCCTCGGAACACTGGAGACTAAAAGGTCGAGCGTGAATCATATAGAAGATATGATCAACATATTGATGTTCACCATTGAAAACTACTCCATCTCACGTGATGATCGGACATGGTTTAGTCGATATGGATCACGTAATCACTTAGATGATTAGAGAGATGTCTATCTAAGTGGGAGTTCTTTAATAATTTGATTAACCGAACCTTAATTTCTCATGAACTTAGTACCTGATAGTATTTTGCATGTCTATGTTATTGTACATAGATGGCCCATGTTGTTGTTCCGTTGAATTTTAATGCGTTCCTTGAGAAAGCAAAGTTGAAAGATGATGGTAGCAATTACACGGACTGGGTCCGTAACTTGAGGATTATCCTCATTGCTGCACAGAAGAATTACGTCCTAGAAGCACCGCTAGGTGCCAAACCTGCTGCAGGAGCAACGCCAGATGTTATGAACGTCTGGCAGAGCAAAGCTGATGACTACTCGATAGTTCAGTGTGCCATGCTTTATGGCTTAGAACCGGGACTTCAACGACGTTTTGAACGTGGCATATGAGATGTTCCAGGAGTTGAAGTTAATATTTCAAGCAAATGCCCGGATTGAGAGATATGAAGTCTCCAATAAGTTCTACAGCTGCAAAATGGAGGAGAATAGTTCTGTCAGTGAACATATACTCAGAATGTCTGGGTACCACAACCACTTGACTCTATTGAGAGTTAATCTTCCTGATGATAGTGTCATTGACAGAGTTCTTCAATCACTGCCACCAAGCTACTAGAGCTTCGTGATGAACTATAATATGCAAGGGATGGGTAAGAGGATTCCTGAGCTCTTCGCAATGCTAAAGGCTGCGGAGGTAGAAATCAAGAAGGAGAATCAAGTGTTGATGGTCAACAAGACCACCAGTTTCAAGAAAAAGGGTAAAGGAAAGAAGGAGAACTTCAAGAAGAATAGCAAGCCAGTTGCTGCTCAAGTGAAGAAACCCAAGTCTGGACCTAAGCCTGAGACTAAGTGCTTCTACTGCAAAGGAACTGGTCACTGGAAGCAGAACTGCCCCAAGTATTTGGCGGAGAAGAAGGATGGCAAAGTGAAAGGTATATTCGATATACATGTTATTGATGTGTACCTTACTAATGCTCGTAGTAGTGTCTGGGTATTTGATACTTGTTTAGTTGCTAACATTTGCAACTCGAAACAGGGGCTACGGATTAAGCGAAGATTGGCTAAGGACGACGTGACGATGCGCGTGGGAAATGGTTCCAAAGTCAATGTGATCATCGTCGGCACGCTACCTCTACATATACCTTCGGGATTAGTTTTAGACCTAAATAATTGTTATTTGGTACCAGCGTTGAGCATGAACATTATATATGGATCTTGTTTGATGCGAGACGGTTATTCATTTAAATCAGAGAATAATGGTTGTTCTATTTATATGAGTAATATCTTTTATGGTCATGCACCCTTGATGAGTGGTCTATTTTTACTAAACCTTGATAGTAGTGATACACATGTTCATAGTATTGAAGCCAAAAGATGCAGAGTTGATAATGATAGTGGAACTTATTTGTGGCACTGTCGTTTAGGTCATATTGGTGTAAAGCGCATGAAGAAACTCCATTATGATGGACTTCTGGAATCACTTGATTATGAATCACTTGGTACTTGCGAACCATGCCTCATGGGCAAGATGACTAAAACTCCGTTCTCTGGAAAAATGGAGCAAGCAACAGAGTTATTGAAAATCATACATACTGATGTATGTGGTCCAATGAACATTGAAGCTCGCGACAGATATCATTATTTTCTCACCTTCACAGATGATTTGAAGCGGATATGGGTATATCTACTTAATGAAACATAAGTCTGAAACATTTGAAAAGTTCAAAGAATTTCAGAGTGAAGTGGAAAATCATCGTAACAAGAAAATCAAATTTCTGCGATATGATCATGGAGGTGAATATTTGAGTTATGAGTTTGGACTTCATTTGAAACAATGCGGAATAGTTTCGCAACTCATGTCACCTGGAACACCACAATGTAATGGTGTGTCCGAACGTCGTAACCACACTTTATTAGATATGGTGCGATCTATGATGTCTCTCACTGATTTACCGCTATCGTTTTGGGGTTATGCTTTAGAGACAGCTGCATTCACATTAAATAGGGCATCATCTAAATCCGTTGAGACGACACCTTATGAATTGTGGTTTGGCAAGAAACCCAAGTTGTCATTTATTAAGGTTTGGGGATGCGATGCTTATGTGAAAAAGCTTCAACCTAGTAAGCTCGAAGCCAAATCGGAGAAATGTGTCTTCATAGGATACCCAAAGGAGACTGTTGGGTACACCTTCTAGCACAGATCTGAAGGCAAGATATTCGTTGCTAAGAATGGATCATTTCTAGAGAAGGAGTTTCTCTCGAAAGAAGTGAGTGGGAGGAAAGTAGAACTTGACGAGGTAATTGTACCTTCTCCCTTATTGGAAAGTAGTTCATCACTGAAATTAGTTCCAATGATTCCTACACCAGTAAGTGAGGAAGCTAATGATGATGATCATGAAACTTCTGATCAAGCTACTACCGAACCTCATAGGTCAACCAAAGTAAGATCCGCACCAGAGTGGTACGGTAACCCTGTTCTGGAAGTCATGTTACTTGACCATGACAAACCTATGAACTATGAGGAAGAGATGATGAGCCTAGATTCCGTAAAATGGCTTGAGGCCATGAAATCTGAGATGGGATCCATGTATGAGAACAAAGTGTGGACTTTGGTTGACTTGCCCGATGATCGGCAAGCCATAGAGGATAAATGGATCTTCAAGAAGAAGACTAACGCTGATGGTAATGTTACTGTCTACAAAGCTCGACTTGCTCCAAAAGGTTTTCGACAAGTTCAAGGAGTTGACTACGATGAGACCTTCTCACCCGTAGCGATGCTTAAGTCCGTCCGAATCATGTTAGCAATTGCCGCATTTTATGATTATGAAATTTGGCGAATGGATGTCAAAACTGCATTCCTTAATGGATATCTTAAAGAAGAGTTGTATATGATGCAACCAGAAGGTTTTGTCGATCCTAAAGGTGCTAACAAAGTGTGCAAGCTCCAGCGATCCATTTATGGACTGGTGCAAGCCTCTCGGAGTTGGAATATACGCTTTGATAGTGTGATCAAAGCATATGGTTTTATACAGACTTTTGGAGAAGCCTGTATTTACAAGAAAGTGAGTGGTAGCCCCGTAGCATTTCTGATATTATATGTAGATGACATATTGTTGATCGGAAATGATACTGAATTTCTGAATAGCATAAAAGGATACTTGAATAAGAATTTTTCAATGAAAGACCTCGGTGAAGCCGCTTGTATATTGGGTATCAAGATCTATAGAGATAGATCAAGATGCTTAATTGGACTTTCACAAAGCACATACCTTGATAAAGTTGTGAAGAAGTTCAAAATGGATCAGACAAAGGAAGGGTTCTTGCCTGTATTACAAGGTGTGAAGTTGAGTCAGACTCAATGCTCGACCACTGCAGAAGATAGAGAGAAAATGAAAGGTGTTCCCTATGCTTCAGCCATAGGCTCTATCATGTATGTAATGCTGTGTACCAGACCTGATGTGTGCCTTGCTATCAGTTTAGCAAGGAGGTACCAAAGTAATCTAGGAGTGCATCACTGGACAGCGGTCAAGAACATCCTGAAATACCTGAAAAGGACTAAGGATATGTTTCTTGTATATGGAGGTGAAAAAGAGCTCGTCGTAAACAGTTACGTTGATGCAAGCTTTGACACTGATTCGGATGACTCTAAGTCACAAACCGGATACATGTTTTTATTAAATGGTGGAGCTGTCACTTGGTGCAGTTCCAAGCAGAGCATCGTGGCGGGATCTACATGGGAAGCGGAGTACATAGCTGCTTCGGAAGCAGCAAATGAAGGAGTCTGGACGAAGGAGTTCATATCTAATCTAGGTTTCATACCTAGTGCATGGGGCCCAATGAAAATCTTTTGTGACAATACTAGTGCAATTCCCTTGGCAAAGGAATCCAGATTTCACAAGAGAACTAAGCACATCAAGAGACGCTTCAATTCCATCCGCGATCAAGTCAAGGAGGGAGACATAGAGATTTGCAAGATACATACGAATCTAAATGTTGCAGACCCATTGACTAAGCCTCTCTCACGAGCAAAACATGATCAGCACCAAGACTCCATGGGTGTTAGAATCATTACAATGTAATCTAGATTATTGACTCTAGTGCGAGCGGGAGACTGAAGGAAATATGCCCTAGAGTCAATAATAAAGTTGTTATTTATATTTCCTTATATCATGATAAATGTTTATTATTCATGCTAGAATTGTATTAACCGGAAACTTAGTACATGTGTGAACACATAGACAAACAGAGTGTCACTAGCTTGCCTCTACTTGACTAGCTCGTTGAATCAATGATGATTATGTTTCCTAAGCATAGACATGAGTTGTCATTTGATTAACGGGATCACATCATTAGAGAATGATGTGATTGACTTGACCCATCCGTTAGCTTAGCACAATGATCGTTTAGTTTGTTGCTATTGCTTTCTCCATAACTTATACATGTTCCTATGACTATGAGATCATGCAACTCCCGAATACCAGAGGAACACTTTGTGTGCTACCAAATGTCACAACGTAACTGCGTGATTATAAAGGTGCTCTACAGGTGTCTCCGATGGTGTTTGTTGAGTTGACATAGATCGAGATTAGGATTTGTCACTCCGATTGTCGGAGAGGTATCTCTGGGCCCTCTCGGTAATGCACATCAATATAAGCCTTGCAAGCAATGTAGCTAATGAGTTAGTTACGCGATGTAGCATTACGAAACAAGTAAAGAGACTTGCCGGTAACAAGATTGAACTAGGTATTGAGATACCGACGATCGAATCTCGGGCAAGTAACATACCGATGACAAAGGGAACAATGTATATTGTTATGCGGTTTGACCGATAAAGATCTTCATAGAATATATAGGAACCAATATGAGCATCTAGGTTCCGCAATTGGTTATTGACCGGAGACGTGTCTCGGCATGTCTACATAGTTCTCGAACCCGTAGGGTCCGCACGCTTAACGTTCGGTGACGGTCGGTATTATGAGTTTATGTGTTTTGATGAATCAAAGGTAGTTCGGAGTCCCGGATTTGATCACGGACATGATGAGGAGTCTCGAAATGGTCGAGACGTAAAGATCGATATATTGGAAGCCTGTGTTTGGACATCGGAATGGTTCCGGATGAGTTCGAGCATTTTCCAAAGTACCAGGAGGTTACCGGAACCCCCCGGGAGTATATGGGCCTTATTGTGCTTTAGGGGAAAGAGAGGGGCTGCCTAGGGTTGGCCACGCGCCCCCAAGGCCTAGTCTGAATTGGACTAGGGGGAGGGGCGGCGCCCCCTCCTTCCTTCTCTTCTCTCCTTCCCTTCCTCCTCTCCTACTCCTACTTGGAAAGGAGGGATCCTACTCCCGGTGGTAGTAGGACTCCCTAGGGCATGCCATAGTATGTTGGGTTTCGTAGTAATTTCAAAAAAATTCCTAGGCACACGCAAGATCATGTGATGCATAGCAACGAGGGGAGAGTGTTGTCTACGTACCCAACGCAGACCGACTGCGGAAGCGATGACACGACGTAGAGGAAGTAGCCGTACGTCTTCACGATCCAACCGATCAAGCACCGAAACTACGGCACCTCCGAGTTCGAGCACACGTTCAGCTCGATGACGATCCCCGGACTCCGATCCAGCAAAGTGTCGGGGCAGAGTTTCGTCAGCATGACGGCGTGGTGACGATCTTGATGTACTACAGCAGCAGGGCTTCGTCTAAACTCCGCTACAGTATTATCGAGGAATATGGTGGCAGGGGGCACCGCACACGGCTAAGGAATAGATCACGTGGATCAACTTGTGTGTTCTAGGGTGCCTCTACCTCAGTATATAAAGGATCCAAGGGGGGAGAGGGGCGCCGGCCAGGGAGAGAGGCGCAGGAGGAGTCCTACTCCTTCCGGGAGTAGGACTCCCCCCCAATCCTATTCCAACTAGGATTCCCAAGGGGGGAAAGAGAGAGAGGGGGGCCGGCCACCTTCTCCTAGTCCTAATAGGACTAGGGGAGGGGGAAGTGGCGCAGCCACCTTGGGCTGCCCCTTTCTCCTTTCCACTAAGGCCCATGAAGGCCCATATGGCTCCCGGGGGGTTCCGGTAACCTCCCGGTAACCCGGTAAAATCCCGATTTCACCCGGAACACTTCCGATGTCCAAACATAGGCTTCCAATATATCAATCTTTACGTCTCGACCATTTCGAGACTCCTCGTCATGTCCGTGATCACATCCGGGACTCCGAACAACCTTCGGTACATCAAAATGCATAAACTCATAATGTAACTGTCATCGTAACCTTAAGCGTGCGGACCCTACGGGTTCGAGAACAATGTAGACATGACCGAGACACGTCTCCGGTCAATAACCAATAGCGGGACCTGGATGCCCATATTGGCTCCTACATATTCTACGAAGATCTTTATTGGTCAGACCGAATAACAACATACGTTGTTCCCTTTGTCATCGGTATGTTACTTGCCCGAGATTTGATCGTCGGTATCCAATACCTAGTTCAATCTCGTTACCGGCAAGTCTCTTTACTCGTTCCGTAATACATCATCTCACAACTAACATATTAGTTGTAATGCTTGCAAGGCTTATGTGATGTGTATTACCGAGAGGGCCCAGAGATACCTCTCCGACAATCGGAGTGACAAATCCTAATCTTGAAATACGCCAACCCAACATCTACCTTTGGAGACACCTGTAATGCTCCTTTATAATCACCCAGTTACGTTGTGACGTTTGGTAGCACCCAAAGTGTTCCTCCGTTAACGGGAGTTGCATAATCTCATAGTCATAGGAACATGTATAAGTCATGAAGAAAGCAATAGCAACATACTAAACGATCGGGTGCTAAGCTAATGGAATGGGTCATGTCAATCAGATCATTCAACTAATGATGTGACCTCGTTAATCAAATAACAACTCATTGTTCATGGTCAGGAAACATAACCATCTTTGATTAACGAGCTAGTCAAGTAGAGGCATACTGGTGACACTTTGTTTGTCTATGTATTCACACATGTATTATGTTTCCGGTTAATACAATTCTAGCATGAATAATAAACATTTATCATGATTATAAGGAAATAAATAATAACTTTATTATTGCCTCTAGGGCATATTTCCTTCAGTCTCCCACTTACACTAGAGTCAATAATCTAGATTATACTGTAATGATTCTAACACCCATGGAGCTTTGGTGCTGATCATGTTTTGCTCGTGGAAGAGGCTTAGTCAACGGGTCTGCAACATTCAGATCCGTATGTATCTTGCAAATCTTTATGTCTCCCACCTGGACTAGATCCCGGATGGAGTTGAAGCGTCTCTTGATGTGTTTGGTCCTTTTGTGAAATCTGGATTCCTTTGCCAAGGCAATTGCACCAGTATTGTCACAAAAGATTTTCATTGGACCCGATGCATTAGGTATGACACCTAGATCGGATATGAACTCCTTCATCCAGACTCCTTCGTTCGCTGCTTCCGAAGCAGCTATGTATTCCGCTTCACATGTAGATCCCGCTACGACGCTTTGTTTAGAACTGCACCAACTTACAGCTCCACTGTTTAATGTAAACATGTATCCGGTTTGCGATTTAGAATCGTCTGGATCAGTGTCAAAGCTTGCATCAACGTAACCTTTTACGGTGAGCTCTTTGTCACCTCCATATACGAGAAACATATCCTTAGTCCTTTTCAGGTATTTCAGGATGTTCTTGACCGCTGTCCAGTGATCCACTCCTGGATTACTTTGGTACCTCCCTACTAAACTTATAGCAAGGCACACATCAGGTCTGGTACACAGCATTGCATACATGATAGAGCCTATGGCTGATGCATAGGGAACATCTTTCATATTCTCTCTATCTTCTGCAGTGGTCGGGCATTGAGTCTTACTCAACTTCACACCTTGTAACACAGGCAAGAATCCTTTCTTTGCTTGATCCATTTTGAATTTATTCAAAATCTTGTCAAGGTATGTGCTTTGTGAAAGTCCAATTAAGCGTCTTGATCTATCTCTATAGATCTTAATGCCTAATATGTAAGCAGCTTCACCGAGGTCTTTCATTGAAAAACTTTTATTCAAGTATCCCTTTATGCTATCCAGAAATTCTATATCATTTCCAATCAGCAATATGTCATCCACATATAATATCAGAAATGCTACAGAGCTCCCACTCACTTTCTTGTAAATACAGGCTTCTCCGAAAGTCTGTATAAAACCAAATGCTTTGATCACATTATCAAAACGTTTATTCCAACTCCGAGAGGCTTGCACCAGTCCATAAATGGATCGCTGGAGCTTGCACACTTTGTTAGCTCCCTTTGGATCGACAAAACCTTCCGGTTGCATCATATACAACTCTTCTTCCAGAAATCCATTCAGGAATGCAGTTTTGACATCCATCTGCCAAATTTCATAATCATAAAATGCGGCAATCGCTAACATGATTCGGACGGACTTAAGCATCGCTACGGGTGAGAAGGTCTCATCGTAGTCAATCCCTTGAACTTGCCGAAAACCTTTTGCGACAAGTCGAGCTTTGTAGACAGTAACATTACCATCGGCGTCAGTCTTCTTCTTGAAGATCCATTTATTCTCAATTGCTTGCCGATCATCGGGCAAGTCAACCAAAGTCCATACTTTGTTCTCATACATGGATCCCATCTCAGATTTCATGGCTTCAAGCCATTTTGCGGAATCTGGGCTCACCATCGCTTCTTCATAGTTCGTAGGTTCATCATGATCTAGTATCATGACTTCCAGAACAGGATTACCGTACCACTCTGGTGCGGATCTTACTCTGGTTGATCTACGAGGTTCAGTAGTATCTTGATCTGAAGTTTCATGATCATTATCATTGGCTTCCTCACTAACTGGTGTAGGTGTCACTGAAATAGTTTTCTATGATGAACTACTTTCCAGTAAGCGAGCAGGTACAGTTACCTCGTCAAGTTCTACTTTCCTCCCACTCACTTCTTTCGAGAGAAACTCCTTCTCTAGAAAGGATCCATTCTTAGCAACGAATGTCTTGCCTTCGGATCTGTGATAGAAGGTGTACCCAACAGTCTCCTTTGGGTATCCTATGAAGACACATTTCTCCGATTTGGGTTCGAGCTTATCAGGTTGAAGCTTTTTCACATAAGCATCGCAGCCCCAAACTTTAAGAAACGACAACTTTGGTTTCTTGCCAAACCACAGTTCATAAGGCGTCGTCTCAACGGATTTTGATGGTGCCCTATTTAACGTGAATGCGGCCGTCTCTAAAGCATAACCCCAAAATGATAGCGGTAAATCAGTAAGAGACATCATAGATCGCACCATATCTAGTAAAGTACGATTACGACGTTTGGACACACCATTACGCTGTGGTGTTCCGGGTGGCGTGAGTTGCGAAACTATTCCACAGTTTTTCAAATGTACACCAAACTCGTAACTCAAATATTCTCCTCCACGATCAGATCGTAGAAACTTTATTTTCTTGTTACGATGATTTTCAACTTCACTCTGAAATTCTTTGAACTTTTCAAATGTTTCAGACTTATGTTTCATTAAGTAGATATACCCATATCTGCTTAAATCATCTGTGAAGGTGAGAAAATAACGATATCCGCCACGAGCCTCAATATTCATCGGACCACATACATCGGTATGTATGATTTCCAACAAATCGGTTGCTCTCTCCATAGTACCGGAGAACGGTGTTTTAGTCATCTTGCCCATGAGGCACGGTTCGCAAGTACCAAGTGATTCATAATCAAGTGGTTCCAAAAGTCCATCAGTATGGAGTTTCTTCATGCGCTTTACACCGATATGACCTAAACGATAGTGCCACAAATAAGTTGCACTTTCATTATCAACTCTGCATCTTTTGGCTTCAACATTATGAATATGTGTATTACTACTATCGAGATTCAATAAGAATAGACCACTCTTCAAGGGTGCATGACCATAAAAGATATTACTCATATAAATAGAACAACCATTATTCTCTGATTTAAATGAATAACCGTCTCGCATTAAACAAGATCCAGATATAATGTTCATGCTCAACGCTGGCACCAAATAACGATTATTTAGGTCTAATATTAATCCCGAAGGTAGATGTAGAGGTAGCGTGCCGACCGCGATCACATCGACTTTGGAACCGTTTCCCACGCGCATCGTCACCTCGTCCTTTGCCAGTGCCCGCTTATTCCGTAGTCCCTGTTTCGAGTTGCAAATATTAGCAACAGAACCAGTATCAAATACCCAGGTGCTACTGCGAGCTCTAGTAAGGTACACATCAATAACATGTATATCACATATACCTTTGTTCACCTTGCCATCCTTCTTATCCGCCAAATACTTGGGGCAGTTCCGCTTCCAGTGACCAGTCTGCTTGCAGTAGAAGCACTCAGTTTCAGGCTTAGGTCCAGACTTAGGTTTCTTCTCCTGAGCAGCAACTTGTTTGCCGTTCTTCTTGAAGTTCCCCTTCTTCTTCCCTTTGCCCTTTTTCTTGAAACTAGTGGTTTTGTTAACCATCAACACTTGATGCTCCTTTTTGATTTCTACCTCCGCAGCTTTTAGCATTGCGAAGAGCTCGGGAATAGTCTTGTTCATCCCTTGCATATTATAGTTCATCATGAAGCTCTTGTAGCTTGGTGGCAGTGATTGGAGAATTCTGTCAATGACGCAATCATCCGGAAGATTAACTCCCAATTGAATCAAGTGATTATTATACCCAGACATTTTGAGTATATGCTCACTAACAGAACTGTTCTCCTCCATCTTGCAGCTATAGAACTTATTGGAGACTTCATATCTCTCAATCCGGGCATTTGCTTGAAATATTAACTTCAACTCCTGGAACATCTCATATGCTCCATGACGTTCAAAAACGTCGTTGAAGTCCCGATTCTAAGCCGTAAAGCATGGCACACTGAACTATCGAGTAGTCATCAGCTTTGCTCTACCAGACATTCATAACATCTGGTGTTGCTCCAGCAGCAGGCCTGGCACCCAGTGGTGCTTCCAGGACGTAATTCTTCTGTGCAGCAATGAGGATAATCCTCAAGTTATGGACCCAGTCCGTGTAATTGCTACCATCATCTTTCAACTTTGTTTTCTCAAGGAACGCATTAAAATTCAACGGAACAACAGCACAAGCCATCTATCTACAATCAACATAAACAAGCAAGATACTATCAGGTACTAAGTTCATGATAAATTTAAGTTCAATTAATCATATTACTTAAGAACTCCCACTTAGATAGACATCCCTCTGATCTTCTAAGTGATTATGTGATCCAAATCAACTAAACCATAACCGATCATCACGTGAGATGGAGTAGCTTTCAATGGTGAACATCGTTTATGTTGATCATATCTACTATATGATTCACGCTCGACCTTTCGGTCTCCGTGTTCCGAGGCCATATCTGCATATGCTAGGCTCGTCAAGTTTAACCTGAGTATTCTGCGTGTGCAAAACTGGCTTGCACCCGTTGTAGATGGACGTAGAGCTTATCACACCCGATCATCACGTGGTGTCTGGGCACGACGAACTTTGGCAACGGTGCATACTCAGGGAGAACACTTCTTGATAATTTAGTGAGAGATCATCTTATAATGCTACCGTCAATCAAAGCAAGATAAGATGCATAAAAAGATAAACATCACATGCAATCAATATAAGTGATATGATATGGCCATCATCATCTTGTGCTTGTGATCTCCATCTCCGAAGCACCGTCATGATCACCATCGTCACCGGCGCGACACCTTGATCTCCATCGTAGCATCGTTGTCGTCTCGCCAATCTTATGCTTCCACGACTATCACTACCGTCTAGTAATAAAGTAAAGCATTACATCGCGATTGCATTGCATACAATAAAGCGACAACCATATGGCTCCTGCCAGTTGCCGATAACTCGGTTACAAAACATGATCATCTCATACAATAAAATTCAGCATCATGCCTTGACCATATCACATCACAACATGCCCTGCAAAAACAAGTTAGACGTCCTCTACTTTGTTGTTGCAAGTTTTACGTGGCTGCTACGGGCTTAAGTAAGAACCAATCTCACCTACGCATCAAAACCACAACGATAGTTTGTCAAATAGACTCCGTTTTAACCTTCGCAAGGACCGGGCGTAGCCATACTTGGTTCAACTAAAGTTGGAGAGACAGTCGCCCGCAAGCCATCTCTGTGCAAAGCACGTCGAGGGATCCGGTCTCGCGTAAGCGTACGCGTAAGGTTGGTCCGGGTCGTCTCGTCCAACAATACCGCCGAACCAAAGTATGACATGCTGGTAGGCAGTATGACTTGTATCGTCCACAACTCACTTGTGTTCTACTCGTGCATATAACATCAACATAAATAACCTAGGCTCGGATGCCACTGTTGGGTTTCGTAGTAATTTCAAAAAAATTCCTACGCACACGCAAGATCATGTGATGCATAGCAATGAGGGGAGAGTGTTGTCTACGTACCCAACGCAGACCGACTGCGGAAGCAATGACACGACGTAGAGGAAGTAGTCGTACGTCTTCACGATCCAACCGATCAAGCACCGAAACTACGGCACCTCCGAGTTCGAGCACACGTTCAGCTCGATGACGATCCCCGGACTCCGATCCAGCAAAGTGTCGGGGCAGAGTTTCGTCAGCACGACGGCGTGGTGACGATCTTGATGTACTACAGCAGCAGGGCTTCGTCTAAACTCCGCTACAGTATTATCGAGGAATATGGTGGCAGGGGGCACCGCACACGGCTAAGGAATAGATCAAGTGGATCAACTTGTGTGTTCTAGGGTGCCTCTACCTCAGTATATAAAGGATCCAAGGGGGGAGAGGGGCGCCGGCCAGGGAGAGAGGCGCAGGAGGAGTCCTACTCCTTCCGGGAGTAGGACTCCCCCCCCCCCAATCCTATTCCAACTAGGATTCCCAAGGGGGGAAAGAGAGGGGGGGGCGGCCACCTTCTCCTAGTCCTAATAGGACTAGGGGAGGGGGAAGTGGCGCAGCCACCTTGGGCTGCCCCTTTCTCCTTTCCACTAAGGCCCATGAAGGCCCATATGGCTCCCGGGGGGTTCCGGTAACCTCCCGGTAACCCGGTAAAATCCCGATTTCACCCGGAACACTTCCGATGTCCAAACATAGGATTCCAATATATCAATCTTTACGTCTCGACCATTTCGAGACTCCTCGTCATGTCCGTGATCACATCCGGGACTCTGAACAACCTTCGGTACATTAAAATGCATAAACTCATAATGTAACTGTCATCGTAACCTTAAGCGTGCGGACCCTACGGGTTCGAGAACAATGTAGACATGACCGAGACACGTCTCCAGTCAATAACCAATAGCGGGACCTGGATGCCCATATTGGCTCCTACATATTCTACGAAGATCTTTATCGGTCAGACCGAATAACAACATACGTTGTTCCCTTTGTCATCGGTATGTTACTTGCCCGAGATTCGATCGTCGGTATCCAATACCTAGTTCAATCTCGTTACCGGCAAGTCTCTTTACTCGTTCCGTAATACATCATCTCACAACTAACATATTAGTTGTAATGCTTGCAAGGCTTATGTGATGTGTATTACCGAGAGGGCCCAGAGATACCTCTCCGACAATCGGAGTGACAAATCCTAATCTCAAAATACGCCAACCCAACATCTACCTTTGGAGACACCTGTAATGCTCCTTTATAATCACCCAGTTACGTTGTGACGTTTGGTAGCACCCAAAGTGTTCCTCCGGTAAACGGGAGTTGCATAATCTCATAGTCATAGGAACATGTATAAGTCATGAAGAAAGCAATAGCAACATACTAAACGATCGGGTGCTAAGCTAATGGAATGGGTCATGTCAATCAGATCATTCAACTAATGATGTGACCTCGTTAATCAAATAACAACTCATTGTTCATGGTCAGGAAACATAACCATCTTTGATTAACGAGCTAGTCAAGTAGAGGCATACTAGTGACACTTTATTTGTCTATGTATTCACACATGTATTATGTTTCTGGTTAATACAATTCTAGCATGAATAATAAACATTTATCATGATTATAAGGAAATAAATATTAACTTTATTATTGCCTCTAGGGCATATTTCCTTCATAGTAGAGGGTCGTCCCTCCCCCTCCTCCACTCCTTTATATACGGGGGAGGGGGGCACCCCATAGACACACAATTTGATCATTGATCTCTTAGCCGTGTGCGGTGCCCCCCTCCACCATAATCCACCTCGGTCATATCGTAGCGGTGCTTAGGCGAAGCCCTGTTCCGGTAGAATCATCATCACCATCATCACGTCGTCGTGCTGACGAAGCTCTCCCTCGACACTCTGTTGGATCGTGAGTTCATGGGTCGTCACCGAGCCGAACGTGTGCAGATCGCGGAGGTGTCGTACCTTCGGCGCTAGGATCGGTCGATCGTAAAGACATACGACTACATCAACCGCATTGTCATAACGCTTCTGCTTACGGTCTATGAGGGTACGTGGACAACACTCTTCCCTCTCGTTGCTATGCATCACCATGATCTTGCGTGTGCGTAGGATTTTTTTTGAAATTACTGCATTCCCCAACAGTGGCATCCGAGTCAGGTTTATGCGTAGATGTTATATGCACGAGTAGAACACAAAGGAGTTGTGGGCATGGGTATATACATATTGATTGCCGTCACTAGTTTTTTCTTGATTCGACGGTATTGTTGCATGAAGCGGCCCAGACCGACATTACGCGTGCGCTCACGCGAGACTGGTTCTACCGACGTGCTTTGCACACAGGTGGCTGCTGGGTGTCAGTTTCTCCAACTTTAGTTGAATCGGATTCAATGAACAGGGTTCTTTCTGAAGATCAAAAAGCAATCACTATACCGTGTTGTGGTTTTTGATGTGTAGGTAAGAATGGTTCTTGCTCAGCCCGTAGCAGCCACGTAAAACTTGCAACAACAAAGTAGAGGACGTCTAACTTGTTTTTGCAGGGAATGTTGTGATGTGATATGGTCAAGACATGATGCTAAATTTTATTGTATGAGATGATCATGTTTTGTAACACAGTTATCGGCAACTGGCAGGAGCCATATGGTTGTCGTTTTATTGTATGAAATGCAATCGCCATGTAATTGTTTTACTTTATCACTAAGCGGTAGCGATAGTCGTAGAAGCAATAGTTGGCGAGACAACAACGATGCTTCGGTGGAGATCAAGGTGTCAAGCCAGTGATGATGGTGATCATGGCAGTGCTTTGGAGATGGAGATCAAAGGCACAAGATGATGATGGCCATATCATATCACTTATATTGATTGCATGTGATGTTTATCCTTTATGCATATTATTTTGCTTAGTTCGGCGGTAGCATTATAAGATGATCTCTCACTAAATTCCAATGTATAAAGTGTTCTCCCTGAGTATGCACCGTTGCTACAGTTTGTCGTGCCGAGACACCACGTGATGATCGGGTGTGATAAGCTCTACGTTCACATACAACGGGTGCAAACCAGTTTTGCACACGCAGAATACTCACGTTAAACTTGACGAGCCTAGCATATGCAAATATGGCCTCGGAACACTGAGACCAAAAGGTCGAGCGTGAATCATATAGAAGATATGATCAACATATTGATGTTCACCATTGAAAACTACTCCATCTCACGTGATGATCGGACATGGTTTAGTTGATATGGATCACGTGATCACTTGGATGATTAGAGAGATGTCTATCTAAGTGGGATTTCTTAATTAATTTGATTAATTAAACTTTAATTTATCATGAACTTAGTACCTGATAGTATTTTGCATGTCTATGTTGTTGTAGATAGATGGCCCGTGCTATTGTTCCATTGAATTTTAATGCATTCCTAGAGAAAGCTAAGTTGAAAGATGATGGTAGCAACTACACGGACTGGTTCCGTAACTTGAGGATTATCCTCATTGCTGCATAGAAGAATTACGTTCTGGAAGCACCGCTAGGTGACAAACTCGCTGCAGGAGCAACGCCAGATGTTGTGAACACCTGGCAGAGCAAAGCTGATGACTACTCGATAGTTCAGTGTGCCATGCTTTACGGCTTAGAACCTGGACTTCAACGACGTTTTGTACGTCATGGAGCATATGAGATGTTCCAGGAGTTGAAGTTAATATGTCAAGAAAATGCCCGGATTGAGAGATATGAAGTCTCCAATAAGTTCTACAACTGCAAAATGGAGGAGAATGGTTCTGTCTGTGAACATATACTCAAAATGTCTGGGTACCACAACCACATGACTCAACTGAGAGTTAATCTTCCTGATGATGGTGTCATTGACAGAGTTCTTCAATCACTGCCACCAAGCTACTAGAGCTTCGTGATGAACTATAATATGCAAGGGATGGATAAGACGATTCCTGAGCTCTTCGCAATGCTAAAGGCTGCGGAGGTAGAAATCAAGAAGGAGCATCAAGTGTTGATGGTCAACAAGACCACCAATTTCAAGAAAAAGGGTAAAGGGAAGAAGGGGAACTTCAAGAAGAATAGAAAGCCAGTTGCTGCTCAAGTGAAGAAACCCAAGTCTGGACCTAAGCCTGAGACTGAGTGCTTCTACTGCAAAGGAACTGGTCACTGGAAGCGAAACTGCCCCAAGTATTTGGCGGAGAAGAAGGATGGCAAAGTGAAAGGTATATTCGATATACATGGTTCCGGATGATTGGGTATTTTCCTGAGTACCGGGAGGTTACCAGAGCCCTGCGGGGAGTATATGGGCCTTATTGGGCTTTAGGGGAAAGAGAGAGGGGCTGCCTAGGGCAGGTCGTGCGCCCCCCCCCCCAAGGCCTAGTCTGAATTGGACTAGGGGGAGGGGTGGTGCCGCCTCCTTCCTTCTCTTCTCTCCTTCCCTTCCTCCTCTCCTACTCCTACTTGGAAAGGGGGGAATCCTACTCCCGGTGGGAGTAGGACTCCCTAGGGCACGCCATAGTAGAGGGCCGGCCTGTAATGCCCCGAGACCGTTACGCTAGGTGTCTTATAGTTATTCGCTGTTGTTGCCTTGTCAGTCGCTTGCATGTTGCATCTTGCCATGTCATCATGTGCATTGCATCATCATGTTTTTCAAAACTTCCATCCTTCCGGGTTCCGCCAGTTCTCTCCGTTGTCCATTCTGAGCCCACACACACTTGCACGCGCCTGCGACACCTTCGAAATATTATTTTATAAGTGGCTGGAAAATTTTCTCGGAATGGGTTGGAAGTTGGCATGCGGTGTTGTTATGTTGTCAGTAGGCCGCCTGCCATGTTTCGTCGCATTCAGAGCTCGTTTGATAGCCCAACCGTTAAACATATAGCAGCATTGTAGCCGGTCATACGTCGGACGTTTTCAGTCTCTGTAAACAGTTGCCGGGCTGCACTCCTTCCCTCTCATCTTAGTCCAACCCCCTCTACACAGTCCATCTAGCCCATCGACCTACCCCTCTGCCCCGGGCCGTCCGATGATGATCGAATGGTCTGAAAACAAATGAAAACCCCCCTAACCTAATCCAATAACATATATAAAGAGAGCAACCCTAAATTTTAGGGGAGCTGTCCCATCCTCCACTCTTCGCCGCCGCCACTTCAAATCATCTCGGGATCATCGCAAGATCCACCTCATTTTTCCCCATCCACCCAAATGGCAGCCTCCTCTGCCTTCCCGATCCACCCATCGATCCACCCCCACCGAGCTCCTCTGCTCGACCCCCAGACCCTGCGTCGCCTCCGGCCACCTCTAGCCGCCTCTCCGCTGACCCCGCGCCGCCCCGTCACGCCACCTCTCCCTTCCCTTCCTTCCTCCTATTTTCTTCCTTCTCTCACATCTGGCTCCCTCTCTATTTTCCTCGCAGGAGCCCGCCATGGGGGAATTTCAAGCAGCTCCGCCCCCGAACCTCCCTAGCGCTCCTCCTCGCGACCCGCCGCCCCGGCGAACCACACCGCCGGCACCACCAGACCACCCTCTCCTTCAGCGTCAAGCCCTGCTCGTCATCACCCGCTCGCGCCTGCACCAAGGGCCCCCTTCCTCCTCCAGCTTCCCTGCAGCCACGCATACACCTCCTACCCGAGCCATCCCATCCGCCGCCTCCCATGCGCTGCCGTCCAGGACCCCGACAGGTCACGCCATGCGTCGGAGATGGAGCTCCGCAGGAGTTCGCCGCCGCCAATTGCCTCGCTCTGGCCAGAACGAGCCGTCCCCGGCCTCCTCGTCAGACCGGCTCCCCTCCGCCAAGTCCTACATCGTCGTCCAGGCCCCGACGGCCTCAACCCCTGCCTTTTATCACGTCGCCCGCGCGAGCCCTCCTCTGCTTCGCCTTCGCCGGAACCGCGCCATCCTGTCGCTCGCCGGAGTCCCACGCACCCCTGCGTCGTCGCTGCCTTCTGACGAGCACGAGCTCGATCCCCTGCTTCCCTGCATCGAAGGAACCAGGCACGTTGACTGCGCCTGGACCGGCCTCGCCTAGGCCCAGCACCATCCTCCCTCTGCTCGGCCGAACGCCTTAAAGCCCAGCCGGCCTGTCTCCACCTCTCCAACGAGCTGGGCTTGGCCCTTGGGTGAGCGCCCACAACCCCTCCTCTCTGTTGGGCCAGACGGATTCGGCCCGTTGATGTTTTTTTCCTTGGTTGCGAATTCTACCAATTATCTAGAGATTTACAGTTTTGTAGATTAGTCCCTAGGATCATGCTTCTAATAACTTTTCACCCGTGCATCGGAACCCAATAAACTTTACATGCAAAATGCTTAGAATTTCATCTAGTTTCATAATATGCTATTTTCACCTATGTTTAATATGTTTAAAACGTTGTTTTTTAAATTTGCTCAAATGCCATGCTAAAATGTTTTATTTCATAACTAAATAAACGTAGCTCCGATTTCAATAAACTTTATATGTAAATGGGGTAGAAAAATGCATAGATTAACATGGTGGCATTACTTTGCATGTTTAAAAACTCTAAAATATGGTTTAGGGTAGAACAGTTCAACTCTAAAATTTGCATATGAGGATTTTCCGGAATTGTTATTGTTGTTGTTGTTTCCAGCCTCATTTAAACTTGCTTAAATGTGTAGTTTTCATATGCTTCACCCCTTGCCATGTTTAATAACATTTAATTTTGTTGGGTACACAACCGGGAGAGAACTAAATATATGAATGTGGTGTTTCATCGATATGCAACTCGTTGCATATTGAGCTCCACTTAATTTGTAGTTTTGTTTGTGCACTTTGTCATGCCATGCATATTTAAACCGGACATGCATCATACTTGATTGTACATCATGCCATGTTTATGCTTGTGTGTTTACCATGCTGATTGCTTCTTTCTGGGTTGCTTCTCTCGTTAGCTTCGGTTTTGGTCCGGAGTTGTGAGGATTCGTTCGACTACATCCGTTTGTCTTCTTCATGGACTCGTTCTTCTTCATTGCGGGATCTCAGGCAAGATGACCATACCCTCGATATCACTTCTATCTTTGCTTGCTAGTTGTTCGTTCTGTCGCTATGTCGCGCTACCTACCACTTGTTATATCATGCCTCTCATATTGCCATGCCAAGCCTCTAACACACCTTCCTGGCAAACCGTTGTTTGGCTATGTTACCGCTTTTGCTCAGCCCCTCTTATAGCGTTGCTAGTTGCAGGTGAAGTTGAAGTTTATTCCATGTTGGAACATGAATATGTTGGGATATCACAATATCTCTTATTTTAAGTAATGCATCTATATACTTCGTAAAGGATGGAAGGCTCGGCCTTATGCCTGGTGTTTTGTTCCACTCTTGCCGCCCTAGTTTCCGTCATACCAGTGTTATGTTCCTTGATTTTGTGTTCCTTACGCAGTTGGGGTTATGGGACCCCCTTGACAGTTTGCTTTGAATAAAACTCCTCCAGCAAGGCCCAACCTTGGTTTTACATTTGCCTACCTAAGCCTTTTCCCTTGGGTTCTGCAGACTCAAGGGTCATCTTTATTTTAACCCCCTCCCCCCGAGCCAGTGCTCCTCTGAGTGTTGGTCCAAACTAGAGCCCTTTGCAGCGCCACCTCGGGGAAGCTTGAGGGCTGGTTTTAGTTGTACGGATTGCTCATCCGGTGTGCCCTGAGAACGAGATATGTGCAACTCCTATCGGGATTTGTCGGCACATTCGGGCGGCTTTGCTGGTCTTGTTTTACCATTGTCGAAATGTCTTGTAACCGGGATTCCGAGACTGATCGGGTCTTTCCGGGAGAAGGAATATCCTTCATTGACCGTGAGAGCTTGTGATGGGCTAAGTTGGGACACCCGTGCAGCGTATAAACTTTCGAGAGTTGTGCTCGCAGTTATGTGGCATATGGGAATTTGTTAATATCCGGTTGTAGAGAACTTGACACTTGATTTAATTAAAATGAATCAACCGCGTGTGTAGTGATACGTCTCCAACGTATCTATAATTTTTGATTGCTCCATGCTATATTATCTTCTATTTTGGATGTTTATGGGCTTTATTATACACTTTTATATTATTTTTGGGACTAACCTATTAACCTAGAGCCCAGTGCCAGTTTCTGTTTTTTCCTTCTTTTAGAGTATCGCAGAAAAGGAAAATCAAACGGAGTCCAATTGACCTGAAACTTCACGGAACTTATTTTTGGAAGGAAAGCAACCCGGGAGACATGGAGTCCACGTCAAGGAAGCTTCGAGGAATCCACGAGGTAGGGGGGCGCGCCCACCCCCCTGGGCGCGCCCTCCACCTTCATGGGCCCCTCGTGGCCCCCCTAACGTACTTGTTCCGCCTACATATCTCCATATACCCTAAAACTACCGGGGAGCACAATAGATCGGGAGTTCCGCCACCAGAAGCCTCCGTAGCCACCAAAAACCAATCTAGACCCATTCCGGCACCCTGCCGGAGGGGGCAATCCCTCTCCGGTGGCCATCTTCATCATCCCGGTGCTCTCCATGACGAGGAGGGAGTAGTTCTCCCTCGGGGCTGAGGGTATGTACCAGTAGCTATGTGTTTGATCTCTCTCTCTCTCTCTCTCTCTCTCTCGTGTTCTTGAGGTGATACGATCTTGATGTATCGCGAGCTTTGCTATTATATTTGGATCCTATGATGTTTCTTCCCCCCTCTACTCTCTTGTAATGGATTGAGTTTCCCTTTGAAGTTATCTTATCGGATTGAGTCTTTAAAGATTTGAGAACACTGGATGTATGTCTTGCCGTGCGTATCTGTGGTGACAATGGGATACCACGTGATTCACTTGATGTATGTTTTGGTGATCAACTTGCGGGTTCCGCACCTAAGCATAGGGGTTGGCACACATTTTCGTCTTAACTCTCCGGTAGAAACTTTGGGGCACTTTTTGAGGTCCTTTGTGCTGGTTTGAATAGATGAATCTGAGATTGTGTGATGCATATCGTATAATCATACCCACGGATACTTGAGGTGACATTGGAGTATCTAGGTGACATTAGGGTTTTGGTTGATTTGTGTCTTAAGGTGTTATTCTAGTACGAACTCTAGGGCTGTTTGTGACACTTACAGGAATAGCCCAACGGATTGATTGGAAAGAATAACTTTGAGGTGGTTTCGTACCCTACCATAATCTCTTCGTTCGTTCTCCGCTATTAGTGACTTTTGAGTGACTCTTTGTTGCATGTTGAGGGATAGTTATGTGATCCAATTATGTTATTATTGTTGAGGGAACTTGCACTAGCGAAAGTATGAACCCTAGGCCTTGTTTCAACGCATTGCAATAACGTTTACGCTCACTTTTATCATTAGTTACCTTGCTGTTTTTATATTTTCAGATTACAAAAACCATTATCTACTATCCATATTGCACTTGTATCACCATCTCTTCGCCGAACTAGTGCACCTATACAATTTACCATTGTATTGGGTGTGTTGGGGACACAAGAGACTCTTTGTTATTTGGTTGCAGGGTTGCTTGAGAGAGACCATCTTCATCCTACGCCTCCTACGGATTGATAAACCTTAGGTCATCCACTTGAGGGAAATTTGCTACTGTCCTACAAACCTCTGCACTTGGAGGCCCAACGACGTCTACAAGAAGAAGGTTGTGTAGTAGACATCAAGCTCTTTTCTGGCGCCGTTGCCGGGGAGGTGAGTGCTTGAAGGTATATCTTTAGATCTTGCAATCGAGTCTTTTAGTTTCTTGTTTTATCACTAGTTTTGTTTATAAAAGAAAATTACAAAAAATGGAATTGAGTCTACCTCATACGCTTCATCTTTTTAATATGTTTCGTGAGTATGATGGGAAGAAAATTGTGCCGAAGTGTTAGAAGAAGAATGCATTAAAATGTTTGGCACTAAATCTTTGAATGATGAGCATGATTGCAATGTTGTTAGTATGAACTCCTTGAATATCCATGGTACTAATGATGATTGCACTAGTTATGATGAAAATGTCTCCTATAAACATGTAAATTTTTGTGTAGTGCATTGGGTTTGTAAGTACACACCAAATAGGGAAGATAGATATTGCAAGAGGCATAAGTACTTAGAAACTAAATTGTTGCAAGAAAGGCTAGATGATTGTGCTGAAAATTTAAATTTTCTTGGCCATACTTGTGAGCTTTGCAATGAACGTGGTCATTTAACCATCCGATGCAAATTGTTTCATGATCTAATCGTGTCCAAAAATTATGATGAGTTGATTTCCCTTGCACATTATAATGAACTTAGCTTGCTTATGGGTTGTGAATAAATGAAACATATAACTGGGGATCTTCCAGAATTTGCCCGTTATAAACTGCTTGGCTTTGATCTAGAGGAACTTTATATGTATTGTGCGGTGAATTGCATTGAAAATCCTTATATTGCCAATTACATAAAGAAAAGAAAACAAATAGAGGATGAAGAGAATACTAACGAAAGGGAAGAGACTTCTCAATACCCTTGTATTATTTCTTATGATGAATCGGGTAACGAGGAGGAGCCTCCTATTGAACCAATCTCATTAATAAGGAGCTCCAAAATAGGATTGAACCCACACATGATGTGGTGAAGAAGAAGAAAATAAAAAGGAAGAGAGGTAAAAAGATATCTCTCCCAAATAATGCTGCTCATATTACTATTATGCCTAATGAAAATATAATTGTGGAAGATAATGATACTTCTTATGATCTTGAAAATCTTTTTGGCACTTGCTTGGAAGAATATGATAATTGCTATACTATTGATGCTATCCAAACTATTAATGACGAGAGTGATTATGCTTATGATATGAAAAGGCCCAAGCTTGGGGATGCTATGTTTGATGAAGATGATGTTTTTGAGAATATATTTGCTGCAATTAATGTTTGTCCCAATCTTGGGGAAGCTATGTTTAATGACGATATTTTTAGTCTCCCAAGTTTTGACATGCAAATTTATAATGATGATAGCATGCCTCCTACCTATGATGATTATTGTGATGATACTTATGCTATAAAAAGTAGTGATTATATTTATAAAACTTGTCATGATTATGATTACCCTTTTTCTGAACATTACTCTTTTAGTGTGGAAACAATTTATAGTATTCGAGTCTCTTATGATACTCCCACTATTCCGAATGAGAAGAATCTTGCTTATGTGGAGAGTAATAAAAATTCTATGCTTGTAGATCATGAAAAGAATGCTTTAGGTGCTGGTTATATTGTTGAATTTGTTCATGATGCTACTGAAAATTATTATGAGGGAGGAATATATGCTTGTAGGAATTGCAATAATACCAAGTTTCCTCTCTATGTGCTTAAAATCTTGAAGTTTTGCTTGCTTTACCTTCCTATGCTAATTGACTATTGTTTCCATAAGTTGTTTGCTAAAAAAATCCATATGCATAGGAAGTGGGTTAGACTTAAATGTGTTAGTCATATTCTTCATGATGCTCTCTTTATGTTTCAATTCTTATATTTTATATGAGCATCATTGAAATCATCATGCCTAGCTAGGGGCGTTAAACGATAGCGCTTGTTGGGAGGAAACCCAATTTTATTTTTGTTCCTTGATTTTTTCTCTTGTTTACTAATAAATAATTCATCTAGCCTCTGTTTAGATGTGGTTTTATTCTTTTAATTAGTGTTTGTGCCAAGTAGAACCGTTGGGAAGACTTGGGGAAAGTCTTGTTGATCTTGCTGTAAAAAACAGAAACATTAGTGCTCACGAGAATTGCTGCCATTTTTTATTAGAGAGTGCTATTTAGTTAATTATTTTTGCAGATGATTAATAGATAAATTCCTCACGTCCAGAAATTTATTTTAGAATTTTTGGGGTTCCAGAAGTTTACGTTAGATACAGATTACTACAGACTGTTCTGTTTTTTACAGATTCTGTTTTTCGTGTGTTGTTTGCTTATTTTGATGAATCTATGGCTAGTAAAATAGTTTATAAACCATAGAGAAGTTGGAATGCATTAGGTTTAAAACCAATATAAATAAATAATGAGTTCATTACAGTACCTTGAAGTGGTGTTTTGTTTTCTTTCGCTAACGGAGCTCACGAGATTTTCTATTTAAGTTTTGTGTTGTGAAGTTTTCATGTTTTGGGTAAAGATTCGATGGACCATGGAATAAGGAGTGGCAAGAGCCTAAGCTTGGGGATTCCCAAGGAACCCCAAGGTAATATTCAAGGACAACCAAGAGCTTAAGCTTTGGGATGCCCCGGATGGCATCCCCTCTTTCGTCTTCGTTCATCGGTAACTTTACTTGGAGCTATATTTTTATTCGCCACATGGTATGTGTTTTGCTTGGAGCGTCATTTTATTTTATTTTAGTTTCGCTTGCTGTTTGAATAAAATACCAAGATATTAAATTCTTAAATGATAGAGTCTT